>NW_025336087.1:10973096-11075767 GCF_004798865.1 Varanus komodoensis | reverse complement strand
GCTTGGGTCCTGGTTACCTGAAGGAGCGCTTGCATCCATATATGCCCAGCCGCCCCTTGAGATCAGCGGGGGAGGCCCTTCTCCGGGAACCCTCCATGAAAGAAATTAGGAGGGTGGGTACTTGGAGGAGGGCTTTCTCTGCGGTGGCGCCTAAGTTATGGAACGCGCTCCCCAGAGAGGTCCACCTGGCACCGTCGTTATTTGTTTTTCGGCGCCAGGCGAAGACCTTTTTATTCAAGCGGCATTTTAACTGTTAACATTATTGGTTTTATCTGGCCAGGGTGGTTTATTTTATACTGTACTGCTGTATTTTAATTTTATATTTATATTTTAGTTTATATTATAATTATTTTAACTTAAATATGTGAGCCGCCCCGAGGCTTCGGCGAATGGGGCGGCATAAAAATGTTTTAATAAATAAATAAATAAATAAAATGGATCACAGAACTTGGAAAATATTTACTAAACTAATTTCAAATCTGATTTGAGTAAGTAATCCATAAGAAAAGTTCAAGTTCATTCAAAAGAACACTGGAAGAACAGAACTATCTTCAGTTTTGGCTACTTTTATTAGCTAAATTACCAACATTTAACTACTGCATAAGATTCCCTGGGGTGAGGGATCATATATATACACATTCTGAGAACACACTTCCTTAGCTTAAGTGTTTAGCATAGTATAAACAGCTTTTTAAGTTCAGTGACAAACCTCAATTTTGCAAAACAAACACATTACAGTATTCTGCAAAAAGGATGTGTGCAATTTTCCTGGTTCAGCACAATGTTAATGGGATTTCCATTTCTTTCCTGTTTTAATTTTAAGAATGGATTTTCTGATAAACCTTCCTTCTGCCGTTTCTATTCCTGTATATGCTAAGAAAGGTCAAGGATTTATTCTTGCTAAACTATATTCTGTTGGATGACAAAAGTGTTGCTCAGGGTTTGAACTCTAGAAGAAATGCAGCCGCTCTTGTATCACTGTTGTGCATATAAATTATTTAGCTAAAGGCCAGGTTATTTAAGTTGGAGCCTTGTGTATAATTCCATTCACATACACTGAAAATCAATGGGACATGTGCATGGTGACTGTGTGCAGGACTGAAGGCACAATGAGTAATGGTGCTTTAATACATCCTGGCTTCTCCATTAAATGACTAGCCCTCAGAGAATTTGGCTGCATGCACCAAATACAGAACACATGATGGCTAGAGCTAAAGAAGTCTTTGGACCTTTAAGCTGTAAGGAAACTATATTTTGCCCACACATTTTAATACTGTCAGCTTTTGCACCTGCAAGTTTATATGCACAGAACAGTTTCAATATGATTATACAAAATCTATATCTCAAAACACAGCAGTGAAACTGCTCTAGATATTTTATAGAGTTTTCAGAATAGAAACATATGTAATCCAATGCTATTTGAGCTAGATTCACATGTATTGGCTAGATATGCTTACAGAAACATATGTATCAAGATTTCAGATCTCATCCTCCTCTATCCCATCCCCCCACCCCACTTCTCTTCCTGTTCAGGAAAACTATAGCATGCTCCTAAACCAGAATTCAAAATTGCCTTCCTTGCACAGAAAGTAACTAACTCTAACCACCCTCTACCTGTGAAGACTATTGGGTGGCATAGAAGCTTCCTAAATAAATAAAATAAATAAGACTCTCCCTGATTTTCTAGGGTTCTAAAATCTCAAAGGACAGCCTCCACCAAGAGAGATGTTGCCCTCCATGTGTAGGAGACAAAAAGCTGTATAGCGGGGATGGAACTAGAACACGCATGTGAGGACAACATAATAGAGCTTATGGTTTGCTGGAACCAGAAATTAGGGGAGGTTGTAAGAACACATGAGCCTTAGGCATGGTCACAACTGGCAAACCATGGATTGGCCAAGCCATATGAAATGATCCCTTATGCTATCTTTTTCATAGGTAAACCCAAGAAAACAGAAAACAAAGGACCTGTGACATTCCCAAAGATGACATCAAAAAAGGAAAGAACCACCACAGAACATAATCCATTTGGGGGTGGGGGAGGTGTTTCAATGCCTAGGAAGAAAACTGTGAGGACAGGAACATAGGCAGTTGATGGGGCAGGAAGAATACCAGAACCAGGGTGCTGGTGTGAGGCTGGGCTCCATAGATTAGTAGGACTGGAGGCAGCAGCATGGTCAACAGTCCAGTGTCCGAAAAAACAGCAACAAGCAGTACAATATAGTAGAAGAGAGATAGCACATCTAGAAACAGTTCAGTGGTCAAATGACAGGGAATCAACCACATAAAGGTGGTCAAGGTGGAGGAGGGAGGGCACAGGGCCAGACAAGAGCAGGCTGGAGCACAAGGGCTTTGGAACAAGGCAGGGACAAACCAGAGCAAGGCAGGAATAACTGGAGCAAACTGGTGATGCAGAGGGTCAGCACACAAGAGAGTCACAAAGACAACTTACATTGCTGTGGCAGTGAGCAGCAATACAGAGAGGCCTTTTATGGTGGTTTCCAGGGTACCCAGCTGTACGGCATGATGGCCTCTCAGCTGTTCCCTGTAAGTGCCTGCAAAGGTGTTCTTGGTCCTGCAGACCAGACCTAGGTTAAGTCCTAGTCCTGACAGAAGCCTATTGGACAAGAAAAGTCTTCAAGCTGGTAGAGACAGTTGGAAAAGACCTGTGGTGCTTTTCCAAGCCAAGGAATAGTGCTGCCACACATGTCCGTGCTCAGAGTGATGTGTTCACCTCGTTCAGGAAATAATGCTGGCAGAAAGGAAGCTGGCACTAGAAAATGGCTGAAGGAAGGAAGCTATTAGGCTGATGATAATAGTGGCATAGTAAGCACTATGGAATGGGCAGCCTTCATAGGAAGAACCTATTGCTTATTGTTCAGTTCTGACTGCCCACTACCTAGTTGTGTGTGTGTGTGTGCAACCCTTCATGTGGCTTTTAAACTGGAACTACTTAAATGTAAACCAAGGTGAAAAATATGATCCAGATTTCTGGTGAATTAAGCTAAATTCACATTATCACATAAAATCCTTGAGATAATTACAAGTACCAGACAATGGATTTGGCTGTTAGAAAGAACTGTCATGAGTCAACTGTAATGGAGTTTTCTCATTGCTATCAGTGAAAGGAAACCATGAGAACAATAAGCTTAAGATATTAAAATCACCCAGAGCACTGATCATGAAAATAGATCATGACATGTCAACAACCTACTAAGGTCAATTACACAAATGTTCTAAAATGGATGGAGCCTCTTGGAAAGACAATCAGCAAACTCTAAAGCAAAGAGCTAAACATAAATCTCAAGTCTTGAATTGCAGTAATGATCTGCAAGAATTGCTAGTAGAACAGAATGTGAGACAGGTATGCATATGCATTATTTCTTTAAGCAGCCCTGCTGTGCTTTCACACAGCCAACTGTAGTTTCATTGGTTATCGTTTTGCCTTTTAAGATAAAATTCATATCCTTTATATACAATTATTTCATGTATTTAGGACACTTCACTGGCTAATACAATACTTAGGATCTGTCCTTACAATGCCTGTCCCTTGGATCACAGAATAGTAGGGTCAGAAGGGGCCAGGAAGGCCATCCAGTCCAACCGCCTGCTGGTGCAGGATGCCAGTTACACCATCCCACTCAGATAATCGTCTCTATTCTTCTCTATGTCCCTAGTGTGGAGGAGCACACAACCTCTCTTGGCAACTGGTTCCACTGTTGTAGTGCTCTGACAGTTAGGAAGTTCTTCCTTCTGTCTAGCTTGCACCTGCTGTACTGTAGTGTAAGTTCATTGTTCCATGTCCTACAATCTGGAATGAATGAGAATAGGTATTTTCCTTCTTTGTGACAACTTTTGAGATTCCTTGTAAAGTGCTATCCTGTCTCTTCCCAGTCTTCTTTTCTCAAGGCTTAGCAGTTCCAGTTCTTTCAGCTTATTTTCCAGGCTGTGTATCTTTTTTGTTGCTCTCCTCTGAACTCTCTCCAGATTTTCACATCCCTTTTAAACCTGGGTGCCCAAAACTGAATGCTTTATTCCAGGTGAGGTCTGACTAATGCAGAGCAGAGGAGAATGAGTACTTCTTTTTCTGGAAGGGATACCCCTGTTTATGCATTCCTATTTTTGTGGCTGCTTCACGCTTCTGGCTCATATTTAGCTTGTAGGCTGCAACAACTCCAAAGTCCCTTTCACTCTCAGTACTATTGAACCAAGTAGTCCCCATCTTGTATCAATCCAGTGATTTTTTTTTACCTAGGTGGAGAACTTGGCATTTGTTCATTATGTTGTTTTCCACCCAGCACTCAAGCTTGTCTAGTTCCCTCAGACCTTTCTTTTGTCTTTCAGGGTATTAGCTATCCACCCAGTTCAGTATGGCCTGCAAATTTAATTATCATTTCCTGGATTTTCTCATTAATAAAGATGTTGAAGAGTACTAGTCTCAGGACTGAATCCTGCAGTACTCAATCATAACTTCCCTCCAGGTTGAGAAGCAGCCTTTGATGATTGCTTACTGTGATCTATTTTGAAGCCAGTTGTCCACTGCATCTCCTCCGTTCATTTGTGTGGTAACCCAGATCTTACAGTGCAACAGTTTTATTTCCATTTAGTTTTATTTTTCAAAAGTAACCATGTTTTGTTCTATACATACTTTCTGGGGGGCAGAAGTCCCCTATTCTATAATTCAGTGACAATGCACTATTATTGCACAATATATATGAGTGAAGCTAGTTGCTTCTAAGACAACTGAAGGAAGAAACTTTTTTTTAGCTTAGCGACTATTCTTTCCAGCTGTTCTGCTACTTTTGAGATGTGCTCATTTTCCACTATCTTTAGAAGACAAAAAAATCCAGCCAGCTAACTGGGACAGGAGGAGCTACTTTGATAGTTACAATAGATACTGAGTTTTTAACTTACAAAAGTAAATGCTTTTTTCTTTTTAAAAAATGATATCCAAAACTTTGCATTGTTTGAAAAATGGAACTTGCACTCTTTTGGCAAACTTAGGCTAGACTTATAAATATAGTTGTAAACAGTGAAATTCTAGAGAAAAGTCTGAAGATATGTTTCATTTATGGAAGCCTGGCCTTTCAAAAGGGTTCAGTGCTACTTCTCCATTTTTACTGCAGAAAATAATAATTTCAAAGTTTATCTGTTTTTCAAAGCTGCCTTTAAGGTTTCAGGAGACAGCAAATTCATTGTTCTGTTCATGTTGCAGAGCACTCTACTCAAAAGTAAAACAAAAACAAAAAACAAGACCTCACATCCTTGTTTCTCCCCAGTTTAAGTGTGGAAGAATTCCATAGTCTTACTGTATTCTGCCTTCTTCAGTACTCTCCTTTAAGATATAGATATATATTTTTATTTGGGCTGCCTTGCTTCCCTCAGTTGTTGTCATGTGTTTCTGCTTAGTTACTGCCCTGTTGGTACATTCTTAATAATTATTTTTAAATTATTATTAGAGCAAATTATTGTTCTCAAAGAAGCAAAAAAGTATTGGTGCATGTGTGTATTATATACTTTGATGGCAACAACTACTCCACAATTACCCTGCTCTTAACAAAGCTCTTCAGGCAGTTTACAAATAAAAATGATGGAAGAAGAAGATATAATGAAATAAAGATGGATTTACAAACATCCTATGGCAAGGTCTTTAGTTAAGAGTGGTATTGCACCCTTACTGGGACATAATTTCCAGAGACAAGGTATGTATTTACAGGGCTATCTAGAATTATAAAAATGTTAGCAGCATAGCAGCAAAGCACTAAGCCAGTCACAGGAAATCCTCAGATCTGCAAGTATATGCAATTAAGAGTAATTCTATTCATGCATGCACTGGACATCAAGGTCTTGTGTAGATGCAATGCCAGGCATGCAGGAATCTGCATAAATTTTTTTTAATGCACAGTCAATAACTCATTAAGTCCTCAGTGTTTTAAGACTTATACTGTGCAGAGATCCCATCTACATATTGTTCTTTGACAGAAACCTTCAAGTGAGTGCTTTCAGCTGTGCCTCATCCTTTCCTGTCATCATATTACAAACAAAACTTTGTTTCCAATGTGAAAAGAAAATAAGGGAAGCTTAGAGAGGACAAAGCACATTATTCAGATTGCAACAGAGTTCTGTATATGCCTCTGTCTAGCCAATCCAAGAAACAATAAATGATGAGTCAAACTTCCACAGGATACTTTTTCATTTTTGTAACAAAGCACACACACTGCAGTTTAACAATTTTTCACAATAAAGGCACTTTCACAATGTTACTAAGGAAAATGAATGGCCTAACTGCTAGAAAACATAGGAACAGAGTGAGTCAGAAGGGGCCTCCTGGGCCATTTAGTCTGACCCAGAGCTCCAGCCGGCTCTGCTCATGACATGCCTACCATGTGCATGTCCAGCCTATCCTTGAACACCCTCACCAATGGGGCCTCAACCACCTCCCATGGAAGCCCATTCCATACCCTTGGGGTCCTAACTTTCAGGAAGTACTTCATGGCATCCAAATTGAACCCTAAGTAGTGTTTGTGGTCAAGGGTCCCATATGCACTTGCAAGTTGTGTGTGTGTGTGCATGCATGTGTGCGCATGCATGCACACATGTGTTTGGTCCAGGTTTCTGACATGGCTGTCATATTTCAGGTGCCTAGAATGTCATGAATGAAACCAAGCCATATTGTTTTTGTGTAACTACCTTGTAGAACAGACTTTCCGAACCTACAGCCTTCACATTTGGTCCCCCACAATTCACCTTACAATTTTTGGAAGCCTCTGGTAGCTATAAAGCACTTTCCTAATGACCATGTAGGCTGGGAATTATGGGATTCTAGCCCTTTGTGTCTAGAGAACACCAGGCTTCGCAAAGGCTGACATAGAAGTTAACTGTATAAATGGGCCATTTCCTCAGTCCGTAACCCCACTCTTCCTCCCCAGTGATCCTATCTGAGCATCCTGGAAAGCCCTGGTGATTTGGGTAGGGACCTAGGCCACTCAAGACGTTAAAGAATTGTTACAATTTATTCAATTAAATATTGACACAATGTCAGGGATACTAAGAGCAGCACAAAACAGAATTCTACCTGCTCTACAAATATATTATGATAACCATAAAAGCTACATCATTATGAATTATGCTGTTGTTATACAGAGAAAAAGCAGGCCTGCTTTGCAGACCTGAGGACTGAGCCAGTGAGTCACAACTGCAGACCTGAGCCAGTGAGTCACAATCCACCCGATTGGTGGTGCTGTTACTGTGTTTCCGTTCAATGTTAGTAGTGCGGCCTTCCTGGAGACACTGGGCGGACTAATGAAGAGAAAGGCCATATACAGAACTTACAAATGCCCACACACCCAGCAATGGGGTCTGGCAGCCCCTCTCAGAAACACTGAGACGGCCTGAGGCTGGTGCTGTGCCCTGTAAAACCCATCAGTGTGCTGTTTGCTAAGTACCACGTAGTGTCACAGCCACCATGTCCTGTGCTGCATTCCCACTAATTTACACTGAAGAGGCTCCTTTACCCAGGAGTTCTCTGTTCACTATACAAATAAAAGGAACAGAGAAGAATGGGAAGACACAATGGACAAAGATGGGAAAGGTGAGAAAACCACAGCAACTGCAACAAAGAATCCCAAACAGACAGGGGCTGCAGGTGAGGGAACAATGGTAAGAAAAGGTCATTCAGATGCAGAACACTCAGCAACTATTACATCATACTCTCTACTAGGAAACAAATGGAGAAGCAGCAAAGTGAATTCTTAAGGGTTACAAGTAGAAGACAAGGGTAGGTAGAAGGCAAGACCATGAATGAATCAAAACAAGGACATGTAAAATCTTGCTTTGGAAGCACCCAGATAAGGTAGAGTTGGCAGTGCCAGGGTCCAAAGAACTGGTAGTAATGGGATCATGGCAACAGGATATGTTGTGCTTGTTCTCAAAGAGGGGTTTGTTTGATTTATTGTTTTGCTCTGTAAGTCTAACAAAGCTATAGTGCTGCATGAACAAGACCATCATCTTCAATTATTGGTTCACTAGTAGGATCAAACCCTGGCTTACCACTGTTTGCACAGCAAGCATAAGCCACATTTTGCCAGGTCCAGTATTGAGGTGAAAGAGGATTTGCAGAAAACCAGGAGATAACTAATTACTCTAAGGCTTACTCTAGATTCTTATAATACTCTAAACTTATTACTCTAGAGTCTAAGCATACATGAGAAGAAGGGAGGAAAGTGAATAAAATTAGAAGCTCCTTCCAGGCTAGTTCTCACAGCACCATACCATGACTGCTTCTTTGAAAACTTGATAAGTATTATATAACTGGACATAAATGATAATTGCAAGGTGTAATTATCCACACAGTATTTAATTCTACAGTGCCTTTCCCAAGTGAATCTCCAATGCCTCTCCCTTGGGAATCTTGCCCCAACAAGTTTTTCATGTTCTGGGTCACAGGTTTCAGTTTATCTGTAAGATTCTAAGGTATGGGATACTTTTTAAACAAAAATATTGGAAAACCACCCAGTCTGAATATACACCTTAATGCATTTTCAAAATGACAGGTCCCAAATATGTGTCAAAACAAAATGGTTATTTTGTAATTTTTCATATAAAAGGTCTTTAAAAGGTCTATCACAGGAAGGCATTAGGAGACCTATATAAGAACAGAACGTACTATTTTGTAAAATGTGATCTAACAGTTCAAAAAGCCAAGGGTGACTTTCACTGTCTTTGCACTCTAGTGACTCTCATGTGGTTTCACCCCTCTATTTGGTTCTCTACTTTAAACAGTTGAATAGCAGTATTTTGAAAATGTGCTAACCTAAGCCTCAAGTCAATGCAAAAAGCATGCCAGATTTAAAACCCACTGGGCAGACTTTTTGTCTTTGACTGGACTTCCTGTCCTAGTTTAATTTTACAGTAAGTTTTCCAGTTATAGCAAAACCAGTGACCATAAAGTCTGATACCCCCGCACGGCAACACCCAAAAGCAGAAGTTTTCCTCTTGACCTCCATGTACGTATTTCCAAGATGTGCGCTGAAAGTTGACAAACCCAAGCTTGATGACAAAGGAAAGGCAAATTCCACAGCAGATTTCCTAGTACCAGACTATGTGCAGACAACACAGTAAGTGTGGCATACGGATAGAGTATGCATTGTCATTGAACTGTGGCCTGCTATTGACATGTGGGTTACTTTGTTGTCTGAATCCAGGTGCACTAACAAACCATGACTTGTTAACCATGAAAAATTCATAAAAAGAACCCATGGTTTCTTGTTGGGTTATGAACTGTGAGGTGTTCTCAATGGCTTGAGCATCATAACTGAAATGGGTCCAGCCAACATGATAACCCATGTTTCAACAACTACTCCATAGTTCAACATTTCACATGCAACCCTTGAGTGAGGGTTATGTTTTCTGAACCTAATCTTCTCAGAGTCCTCCTACTCTACTTGATCACTAGCTCATTTTCTCTCTCCATATATAAGCAAAGATAATTCAGGCTCTAACAAGGTTCACTAGAAACATGAGTGATTGCAGAGGTTTGGTATCTCATATAAAATTAGTGTTGTCTCAAAAATAAAATGCTATCTATTTGGAACTTGCAACCAATACATTAAGTTCTGTGTGGGAAAACCAGATCTGTAACAAATGTTTCACACCATAGAATCATAGAATAGTAGAGTTGGAAGGAGCCATGAAGGCCATCAGGTCCAACCCCCTGCTGTTTCAGGACACCAATTTACATCATTCCACTCAGATGACTGTCCAGTTTCTTTTTGAATGTTTCAGGTGTGGGAGAGCCCACCACCTCTCTAGGCTGCTGGTTCCACTGTCATTTTGCTCTGACAGTGAGGAAGCTTTTCCTGATATCTAGTCTGAATCTGGGCTGTCGCAGCTTGATGATTATTCCATGTCCTACACTCTGGTATCAGCAAGAGATCTTGACCTTCCTCTTCAAGACAGCCTTTGAGGTACTTATAGGGTGATACCATGTCCTCCTTCAGTCTTCTCTTCTTAAGGCTGAACATGCCCAGCTCAGCCCCTTCTCATAGGGCAGTGTTTCCAAACCCTCCTCTGGACCCTTTTTAATTTTTCTGCATCTTTCTTAAATCTTGGTGGCCAGAACTGGACACAATATTTCAGATGAGGTCCGACTAGTGAGGAGTATTACTACTCATGATTTGTAGGTAATACTTCTGTTAATGCATCCCAAAATAGCATTTGCCCTTTTTGTGGCTGCATCACATTGTTGGCTCATATTTAGCATATTGCCCACAATTACTCCAAGATCTTTTTCTTTTTCAGGTTGAACCATATATTCTCCATCTTGTATCAATGCATTTGGTTTCTTTTTCCTAGGTGGAGGACTTGGCACTTGTCCTTACTGAATGTATCTGCCTCAAATGTTTGGGTACCCCAAGCAACTAATTGTCTGAAGTTTTCCCTGCTCTAAGGTAAGTGACTGAATACTGTGCAAGATATTTTATCCACCTGCCAAGCTGCAACATAATTTGTATTTCCTCTGAAGATGTTATGTTTCCATCTCTTCTTCAAACAAGCTTATTCAATTATTAGCCTCTGAACTACAGAATAAGTACTGGAGATCAACTCAAGTAGGGTTGCTTGAGGATACAGAAAGAGTAAATCTGATCATACCAAAGAATAAATGTTGCAAGAGGAAAAAATGGATTAACAATGGACTTTCTTAAACTGGATTTTATATTTTTTTATTTATTTTATATTGTTAATTTTAATTTTATATTGTTATTTTTGCATTTTATTGTATTTTATTGTGTTGTAAGCCGCCCCGAGGCTTCGGCAAGGGGCGGCATAGAAATGTTTTAATAAATAAATAAATAAATAAATAAATAGAAATATCAGAGCAGCACATTGGGAGTGATGGTTATCAAAGGGAATGTTGTACTCTCTGGAATCAGCAGGCCTCCACTATGCAAACTTATGAGAGTCACACTGCAGATTGTTCTTGCAGTATTTGTGATTCTATATACATGTACGGTCAAATCCAAATTCAGGCACATGTAATGGGGTCAGTGAGAATGGACCTCCTCAGTCTTTCTCCTCACCTTTCCTGCCCTCCACGGCTTGTCCAGCTCCCATAAATGCTATACTTGGGGTAAGGGAACTCTGCCAAGTGGAGTTTGCTGTGATAGTCATCTGAGAAGGAGAAACCCCAGAAAATCAGGAAGAGGAACCTTCTGTGTGCAGAACTCTGCCCAGCCCATTGAACTTCCAGCAATAATCCTAAACAACATGGCAGCATCTCAAAAACAGGTCACACCCCATTAATTAGACCTCTGGTCTAGAAGACAGGGCAACTTCTTTGTTCTCCATAACAGAAAGACTAATTTCTGTAGAGTTTATGACTATCATGATAAATTTGGATTCTATCCAAGAGGCCTTATTGCTTATACAATATACAATGCAATATACAAATTCTTTTCAGGTAATGTGTGTTTGATTAAAATATGTACATATTTTAATCACAATTTGGTACTGGGAAATTTACAAGATTAACAATAATGGTAAAACCATGTGATGATGATTGCCATCAGCATTAAACAACATATTTCCTAAGAAAATAGCAATCCACAGAACTTGAAATGACCAGAGTGTACATTTCAAATTTTCAGTGAGACTATTATGTAAGCATCTGCTAACTACCATGCCAGAAGCAAAGATTCAGGATTCAGCAGAAGTCAGAAATAAACTTAGATGTCTCAAAGCATGTTAGGAATCAGAAAATGTTCTGTTAAATTAAGCAAAGAAATCAGACTCTTTGCAGCAGATGTAACCTACAAGTAACTGCATTCTAACAACTCTCTGTCCCTCCCTCTTTCTCATCCCCAAATAAAATCTCTCCATTGCTTCTTCATTGGTGAATATTTAAGCAGGCTGGAAAAAAGTCTCTGGAAATTCTCAAGATGGAGTATAATCATTAACATTTGCAGAATCTAGCACTTAAATTACAAATATTTTGAAGTCAGCTTTCTTTTTGGCTGTTGTCTATTTCTTTTTATTCCATCCATCCCACTTGATTTTCCTCCCACAAAAAATCACCCATGCAAACAGGAAGCTCAGCTTCAGTTCTATAGGGGAGAAATGTAAATTGCATCCTGAGTGAGATTTTGAAATACTAAAGTGGTAAAATTGTGCTCTTAAGTTGCATCAAGAACAAGACTTGTAAATTCTGCTATCCGTTCAGTGGGCAAAATACATCACAACTTGGAAGTGAATCACTCATTTTCAAAACTGTCCTTGCATTTCTTTTAAGAGGTATTTCAGACCAAATGATAAAGATGAATACATGAAAGTTGTCTCTATTGCATAGCAGAAGGATAGTTGATTCACATCAGATGGTCTCCCTTTGGCCACCTAAGCTGGTCATTCCACTTATCTATTCAGTTAGGCCACTTCACCTTGGGCCAGTTTCAAGGTGACTGTCCCTCACACAGAACTGTATCCATCAATGATTTTATCCATTAATTAACAATTATGTAACTGTAAATAAGAATTAATATCAGAATGTGCTTGTTTATACTTCCCTCCCCAACCTTTTTATCTCTATTAGATCATGTGTTGGTAGGGCCATTATTTTTTATTCAGCAAATGTACTTTTTTGGCTTTTTATAAATAAGAAGAGAAAGCATAAACATCACCAGTTATACAAATATGCAGGTGGGTTTTTCATGTTACCTTCATATATGCTCCTGGAAAAATATGGAAGCCAAGAAACAGAAATAAAAAGACTCCAAAGTGAGGTTCCACCAGCATGAACTCATTGGACTAGAATTTCCACTTAATTCTGTGGAGGACTGAAGCTTGGCGGAACAGATGCTTTGTGTACAGAGGGTCCCAAGGTCAATCCCCAGTATCGCCAGATAGGTCTGGAAAGAATCGCCTGGGAAATCCTGGAAAGGCACCAGCAGCCAATCAACATAATTGTGGGCTAGCTGAACCAATGTTTTAATGCAATGTAAGGTTCTTAATTTGGACTTAACTGGAACTGTGGCTTTCTAGCATAGGTAGAAGGATATCATTCTGTCACTCTGTTAATACATTTTATTTAAGCTTCACACAAAAGTACCACAGGCCTACCATTCTTTCTTGCATTTCACAGCCATCTCATACAGTCCATCACCCCATGACTATATGTCAGCATGAGAGGCTGCAGAAAAGGAGGAAGGGAGCTCTCCCTCGCCTCCTCTTCCCACCGGGCTTCCTTACTACTCCCCTTGCCAACTTAAGGGAAGGTGGCGGGGAGCACCGGGGACACAGGCTGGCAATGAAGTGGCAGTTTTCCAACCTTCTCTGATTGTTTAAGGCACTGCTTCCAAGACTTCCATTGCCTTCCCAACCTCCCAGAAACTAGAAAAATGTCCAGGCCAACCCAAGCATAGCCTGGGAGAAATCACCCACTTGTAAATAGAAGGGCAACACTATGGCAGTTTTGCTCTGTTGCCCTGTCAACAAGAAGAAACCTTAGTCCACCCAGAGGCTAATTATCCCATCAGGAGCTGAAAGGGACAACAGTTGCCATCAAGCCTGCCAGCACCTATTTAAAGGCTGTTTGGGCAGTGTCCAGAGTAGATCACCCCTGGAGCGCTCTGACAGCCCAGAATATAGAAGCAAAGGAGAGGAGAAAAAGACTTCAGACAATTTAGTCCCTTGTAAAGACTGTGCAGATTCAGTGGAGACAGGGGAGACAAGGCAACCTTCCTCTTCACCACACAGAAAATTCAATGCTTCTATTTTAACAATTTGCATTCATTCAGATAAAATATAAGCAAACAAAGGTATTTGTGATCTCATAGGAACAGAGCCAAGCACACAATTTTTTCTACACAATACACTGAAGGCCTCACATACTAATCAAAAGAAAATGGTGGAAATCAACTTAACTAATACACATAATACATTTATGATTCAAATGTTAATAGAGTCATGGTTATCTGTCATATTCACAACACTTGTGGGTTATTTTCTGTGAAGTTTATGCTGTACCCATGTTAATACAAAATTTGTTATTCCCTTTCTTTTCCCACTTTAATTAACAAGCTTCTCCATCATGATAGTCCCATATTTTGTCCAACCACAGGTTATATGTTGGCATAGTACTTCCAAAATATAGTAACAAGAACTTTTGCTGCTAACTCCAAAAATGCTTAAGTTCTTCATGATTTTCCAATGAATGAAAAAACACTACATAGGAAGCTGAGACTCTTGGTCCATATAAGCTAGCATTGTCAGTACTAAGAGGGACCCAGTTCACACATAATGGTGGCAATTCCTGGGTTGTTTAAGGTTAACAACCCAGCATTAGCCCAGCAATTGTCCATTGTTCAAACTGAAAAGAGAAATGGCTTATATGTTCTACTCTTCCCCACAGTTCCTTGGTTCAACTCAGGAATTGCCACCACAACATGAAAATCAAGTCAGAGAATGTTCTTCCAAGGGCCAGGACCATTATGATGCTTCTCTCTTTTTGTTACTTGGCAGATCTATTCATTTTAAGAGTTGCATATAACAAATGCAAATATAGAAATACTCTTGATTTTAAAAAAAAATCTGCCAGCATAAACAGAAAATGTAGTATACCCTATGCCAGAAAATATTGATAAAAGCAACTTTTGGAAAAAGTTCATTTTAAACGAACCATAAAATCTACTGCAATCTTTCACTGCACTATTAATGTTCAAAGTACAAGCCAAGAGTCAGAGGAAGAAGAATACCCTTTTGATGTCATGAAGATGTATCATTTCGAAAACTGACTAAAGCAATGATTTTCGAGAAGCAGCCATACTACAGTTTTCTGACAAAACAATGCTTCAATAGAAGGGTTGCATTTCTCAGCCAAATCACATCAGCAGTCATCAACATTAGTCTCTAAATGCCATTCCCCAGCAATTGTCTCCAGTGAACATCCTTTCCTACTGATTAATTGTGCTTTCTGCCCAATTTAACAGGACAGCAGGAAACTGAAGAGCTGGTGGTACAAGTCATAATCTAAATTCACTAGACATGCCACAACAAGAATTCACTCTAGACATAGAACATTGAAATAATTGGTGCATTAGAAATGTACGTGAACAAGCAATTCTGAAAATATTTTAACAGATGAAAGAGAAATTGAAATTACAATGGAGCAGGAAATATATTTTCAATCATTGTCTATAGGACAATAGCTATACATTGCTTGCTACTGTGAAACTCAAAATGTTCCAGAGTTGATTTATGAATTCTACATGATCTAGATACAGATATGCACAGAATTTTAACAGTTGACTTGAGGAGGAGTGGAAAAAGAAAATCTGCTGCATCATCCCAAACTCTACCATCTCATACTGGCCATGGCTGAACGTGTGTTTTTCTTGGTGGTTTTTATCTAAATTCCCCTGCCACTGGAAGCAATGGGGGAAATTATTTATGCTAATATATGCAGACCTATTCAGAGATTTACAATTATTCTCAGCAGCACAAGAGCATGAACACTAAAGTTTAGACATGTCTTAACAGTTTTCAGAATTCTTTCCTGGAAACAGATGCTATCACAAAACTCTTGAAAGTCCCATACTTCTCCCATTAAAGAATCTGTGTATACAGTTTAATCCCTCAAATTTATAAAATAGTGGCAAACTGCTCCCCACCCCCACAGTACATCCAAAATGTTAGTATTCCTGTTGCTGACTGATCAGTCTTTCAACTGTACAGTTTTAAGATTTGTTCCAAAAATGATTTCTGAAGAATAGATCCCCAGATATCAGTAAGATCTCATTGTCTTGTGTTTGTGTAGGTCTAAACATCATGTGTGAATTTCTCCTACAGAAAGAAAAAAAGTTGTATACTATCATCTACAAAAACCAATGTTTATTTGGGAAGAAAGAACATATCACTATAATCATTTTATTTATTTATGGTATTTGTGTACCACTCACTCTCTAAGCAAATTCCTGACCAGTGAGCCATGCAAGTTAATGCTCACTGTTAATTTAATTTTTACCGTGATTGGAAAAGGTAACTTGCCACTCCTCAGTTCTAAAACTGCACCATATGAAAAAATAAACAAGAATGGGATTAGTTTGTAACCCTAGTTATTGGAATGGTGTTGAAGCACTTGAGGAATGTTCCCTGCCAATGACTCTTCAACAGATGCCACTGAGAAGCTGCAGCTACCAGCAAGGACAGGGATAAGTGACCACAGCTGGGGGAATGGCCCACTTCCTCAGTGTTTCTAGGAAGAATCCCCACTGCTTCTCAAAGGAAGAAGATGAGCAAGTGGAAGTGATGATGGTAGCTCATTCTCCTAGTCAACAGTGTTTCAAGGAACTGCTGGCATTTCCTGCTGCTTTCTTCTAAGAAGCAACAGGTTGTCCAATCCTAAACATCACACCATAGGGAAATCAACCTGTAGGGAAATGACAGGGAGTGAGCAAACTGAAGCTGTTCCTTGCCACTATCACTTGCTTGCCTATTCAGCAGGACTGGGTAAACAGGAAGAAATTAAGACAGAGCGTCAGGAAAAAACATTAGCTCCATCAAGATTATACTGTTGTGGCCCCTTCAAAATCTGGAACCAATCTTGATTGTTAGTTAAGACATCTGGAGGGAATAACCTGCAAAGCAAATGCAACAACGAAGGACTTATTAAATGCAAAACGTGATGATCCAAGTTGGCACTTACACGTTCATTCCAAAGCAACTTCTTATCATTAGCATGAAAGGCAACTGTTAACAAAAGTGTCAAATGAACATTATTTCCTTAGACAAACACATTTCTGTATTACATACGGATTGGTTATATTTATATATTCCACAAACTTCTCCCAGAATAGCAGTTACAAGTGAACTAAACACAATTTAACAATAAATCAGAACTATTCAATAAAACAGCAGTTAGCAGGAGGCTGTTTAAAAACAGTCTCAGAAAATAAAAAGGTCTTTGTTTAATGTGAAAAAGAGTGCAGATGCCAAGCAAGTCCTCCCTGAGTCCCATAACTGGGTGAATTTCAAGGGAGAATTGGTGGCACAGAGAATACGGTTTCTGTTCAGTTCCACATCTGTCCCTCAAAGTTTCTCACAGCTAAAGCTCCTGAAAAAGTAAATTGGTTCTGACAATCTAACTAGCTTTCAATTGGGCTCAATGTAACCTATTGGGCTGTTTTTGGACTAAGACAGCTGCACTCAGATCCCACTAAAAACATTGTGAAATTTGGAAATAATTTACCGTGCAAAGCTCTGCTTATTTACATAAACTCCAATGATTTCAACAGGGTTTATTCCCTCCATAAGGATGCAAAGAATTGCAACTTTTAGTTCCATTGATTTCAAAAGGGCCTAAATGTGATTAACTTACTGTGCAATTCTATGTATTTCCACTCAGAAATCCCAAAGAGTTTGATTGAACTTACTTCCCACTACTACTGCCGCCTCAGTCTGGATCAAAGTAATTGATCTTGTCCTTTAAACTCTTACAAGGAATGGGTTCTGTATATCTCAGAGTTCAGCTCTCCTTATATTAACTGCCTCCCTTGTTAAGATCAGCCACCAGATAGTAGCAGGTAAATATACCTCCATGCCGGAGAGGGCAGGGCAGCGATAAGTGGGAGAAGAGACTTCTCCTGACGCTGTCTCATGAGCTCTCCGGGAATTTGTACCAGCACAATGGACATCTCAGTTTTAGGGGGAAATGTAACATCCACTTCAGTTCAAGTCAGCTTTCTCCAACCAGGCATCATCCACATTCCGTGGACTACAACTCTCATCATACCAGCCAGCAAGGTCACTAGGGATCAGCGGAATTGTAATCCTACACACCTAGAAGGTATACAATTGGAGAGAGCTTTAATGATGAGCTACTATTATTCAATCCAATGTTGCCTGTGATTTGGTAATGATGTAGCATTTTAGCAATTTAAATTATATTCTTACAGTTATATCCTACTTTGATCACTGAAAAAATAAAGTAAATGTTTATAAACAGAAATATGTAGTTGATAAAACACATCCTTTACTTGACTGGTAAACACCATTACTGCAGTGTTTGGATAGGATTATCTGAGGAAAAATACTGTTATATGTAAATTAAACAAAAAACACTGGTATATTAAAATACAATGTAGTACAATTACTTAAGATACTTGCAAATCCCACTTCCTTCAGTTATAGTAGAGAAATCTAAAAGCAGTGAATGAAGATGCCTGCAGAGACAATTGGACTTATTTATTTCCCAATACCAAAATTATGAATCTCACTTTCTTTTAAAAAAATCTTATTAATTGAAGGGAACTACTGCCATCTTCAGGAAATTATATATGGAATTGGTACCAAATTGTTAACTATTTAATATTTTGGATGTAGCAAAGGAAATAGTACCATGGAAAAGATGCAAAATGTTTAAATGTCCCTTTACTGTTTCTATACAAAAATTACAGCACTATCCTTAATGCAAATGAAATGGTTTTCTTAACTGAACACCTTTCTTTTTGTCATCTAACTCAGATAATCTATCATCTTGTTCATTACCCTTTACTTTTCTGCTAATAAAGTCCCTATCCCTATGTTCCCTATCCCTATGTTGCCTTTCCCCATTTTCAAAAGTTCAAAACATGAGAGACAATCGAAATTAGTAAAACTGATACAATGCACATTGTATTGTGCAGATATAAGTTGCCTAAAGCATATATTTCTTACCTCTGTTCTAAGAATTTTATTCTAGAAAGCATCACAGAATGTAGCCCTCATTAAGATACAGGAAAGGTTTTGGTGAAAGATTACCAAGAAAAACAATTGTTGGTTTGAGAGAAATTAACCTTGTTAGCTAATATAATCCACAACACACTTCCATGAAGATGAAAGAATGCAAATTCACTTGTGTTGATTTATCTAGCAAATAATAATACACTGACAGGTATAGATGTAGAAAGGGGGGCAAAAGACAGCTTTCCCTAACATGGTCCCCTTTAGACTTATTGGAGTACAATAATTTTCACAACTCCTAACCAGCATTGGCTCCTACTGCTACCATTTAAAATGCATCATGCAGTCCATTTTTTTTCATAATGGACTTTGTGCAATCAAAAATATTGTTAAAACATAAATATGGATTGTTAAAACATAGTGCTGCTTATAAGCACAAGATGACATTGTCTCGACTGCCCATAAAATTCTGTGAATGAGGGAGGGAGATAGCAGAAGAAAAGCTTCAAGAAGTGCCCTTTGATGTTCACTTAGGAAGAAAGTGCATGTAACTGACCTGTGGCAGTATTTAATTGTGCTATCTTCCTTACCACTTCTCAGCACCTCAGAATACAGTTTTGGCTTTGCCACTGCATTTGCTTCTATCTTCAAAATCAGCTGAGTGAAGGAGGGAATAAATAATAAAAGGGAAAGCTTTTTAAGCAAGCGGAAATCCTGAAGGAAGAGAGAAAAGAGAAGATACAATCAAACTGGGATGACAATCATCATGTCTCTAAACAAGGCAACTGGCAAGATTCAATTTGGCTGTTTTGGGATGGCTAAAAAGAAAACATTGTAATTTTCAGCAGCCACTGACTGGCAAGAAGTTAAATTACAAAGAAAATATATTAAAGGCCTTTGGCTCACTAAATCAAATCACTAACTTCCGATAAATATTTTTGCAATCTCTACAGTATAGTTGCACAAAAAGAAATAACATTTTCCACATGACAACTTGCATGTTATTATCTTGCTTCAATCAACAGGGAGTTAACTCATATTGCTCTAACTGTGAAGCTAACCAAGAATGCACTTTCTCTCAGTAACAGAAGATATTCATCTTTCTGCACAGTGAATTTGCATTGCAATATCATGGAACATATTTCAAACTGTAACAGAGAAAATTTGTAGAGAGGTTGTATTACTTTTCATTGTACAAAACTACTGAAATAACCACAGGTGTGAAAATTACAGTTCTGCACATTCATGCACATATCCTGGGATTATACCACAAGAGAAAAAGCACATCCTATTTACTAGCATTTTTTACAGTGCATCAGACATCTGAGTTCAATTAAGTTTACTCCCATGTAAGTGTACTAGGCTATAATACTTATTTGGGAGTAAATCACATTCAACAGGAGCTACTTCCAAGTAGATATGCACAGATTGTACTGCTAGACTTGGGAAACATTGTTACAATGCCTAAAATATGCTTTCAGTACTTACTGACATGAATACATATTGCAACTTCTAAGTTACAAATATGCCTGTTCCTAAAAATGACAATACTGAAGATTGGCTGTGCAACAGCAAGGACTCCTCGATGGTTGTAGTCCAGGCTATTTCACCATGTTCCAATTCTACCTTGCTCCATGCAAATGTAGAGGTACTTTCTAGTTTTAGAAAGAATTTTGTGCACCATGAAAATGTAATTTGGGAAGAACAGCACATTGTTTTTTCCAAGAGCCAAACATGTAGATCAAAGCTCTGGAAGCTGATCCGGATGTCAAGGATCTCCTCTCAACAATGATTTGATACAGTTCTGAAAACTGCTTTCAAAATCAGACTGGTTGCTTGCTTGTGTAACTGCACAGACTTCTGGGCAGCTGGGCACAAGTTTCTCTTTTATGCTTCAGTCTTGCTTTTGGCTAGTAGTTATGTCCAATAACTGAGGAGATGGGATTCAGCTAGTAAAACACTGTTATGCCAGTGTGGTATGGTGGTTAGAGTGTTCGACTGGGGATACAAGAGATCTGGGTTCTAGTCCCACATGGTTACGAAGCTGACGGGGTGACTTTAGGCCAGTTACTCACTCGCAGCCTAACCAACATCACAGTGTTGTTGTTGTGAAAATAAAAATGGGGCAGAACTATATAAGCCACCCTGAGTTTCTTGCAAGAGTAAAAAAAAACATGGAATATAAATGTAATGTGATACTGGTGGTAGTGATGACGATACAATAGTCTATCCCTGAAGTTTGTGATCTCACAACACCAATTCCCTAATTTGGATTAGTATTTCCTATCACATTCCATCAAAAGGTCTACCTGTGCCCTGGCATTAGTCTCTGTCTGGTAACCCTTGAAGGACAGGTAAAGACCATTTGGTTTAAGATGGTCTATAACCTGGAAGTGGTTCTGTGTATTTTGTGCTGTTTTTATTCTGGAGTTGTGTTCTTATTGTACTTTAATGAGTTTTATAGAACAATCCTATGGCCACTAGGCAAAGTCTAGGCAGCCATAGGATTTTACCAATTCCCAGCTATGAGGTCAGAAAATCATTCCAATTCTGTAGCTGTGGATCCAGGCTTAGGTCACCCTCCTCACCTTTTGAGCTGACATGGAAAAAACACACTTGTTGCTTCTCCAAGCTGGTAAGAGAAGCCTTGTAGAAGGCCTTCTGGGGTTAACTTAAAGAGGGAGGAGAGATGATGAACACCACTGAAATAAGTGCGCAGCAGAGTGAGAGCACACAGAAATAATAACTGTATCCATTTTCTGTGGATTTTATCTTGTATTCCACTTTGAGAGGGTTCTACCCTTAAAGGAGGTCTGGAAATAACTTGTGTATGATATAATGTGTATGTGAACCTCAACAAGAGTTAATGTTGACATAGCAAAGGAAACGTACAATATTAACTTTTCAGTGGGTGGGTTTTTCCTAATTACTGTACTGGCAATAGAGAGACAAAAGTGGCCCTATAAAATGTTTAAATACACAACAGTACAATCCTTTGGCCTCCAGACAGCATCTATATGGACAGGGGATTATTCAGAGTCCCAGGAATGATGCTGACAACTCACTCCAAGGTCAGGGCTGGGATTCCCTCTCAGCCTTGTAGTCAGCATGAAAAGAACCATGTCAGCTGGCTCTCCAACAAGGAGCTAAGGGCATTCCAGAGGGTGGAGAAGGGGAAAGAGTGCTACCACCATGATACTGGCTATCCTGACAGTGCTTCAGCTGCCTTCCCTCCCATTCTGAGGTGACACACTTACAGCCAAATTTAGTAGTCTTTGTTCTTTGCAGACTAAGCAGAGCATAGGGGTGGCTTTCTATCTCTGTCTTGCACAGGATGACTATAAACCTCTAAATTCAGAGAAATATGAATATCTAGATTGGACAGCACCCTAAATATCTGAAAATCTAGTTTACAGAAAAAAGGACCCATTTGTCACCACAAATGTAGAGATAATACAATGTCAGATGACTGAATCTTTAGCCATTTCCAATATCTAGTGATAAAGAAAATTTTCCATTGAGCTGAACACTGCAACTTGTAATACGTTGTTTCTTAGACAGGTCTGAGTGTTCTAAGGAAAAAAACCCAGTATTTTTCCAATTTCAAACATATTTTTATTGGACTATTTAAGCCTCATACCTGCAAAAGTCTCATTGCTTGTGACTTAAATTTCAGTCTTGTCAAAAGGGCAGTGAGCAAACTTAGACATTCCCCTGGTCAAAGATGCTGCTAACAATTCCAAGCCTACAAGCATCAATCAGATTCTAGCCATTCATTACAAAAGCTCTACTTTTTCTAACTGAGTTAAGAAAGTAATGAGAATTTGGCACAAGAATAAAGTAGTACTCCCTTCAAAGATTTGCAGAGCATAAAAGAAGATAAGTCAAGAACACATCATGTTTATCTCCAGTTCCAGCTCCTATCTCCAGATGTAGCTGAAAGTAAGAGAGCTCATAAAATGTATGTTTTAGCATTCACTTTTCCATGAGACTGAAGGATTATTTTTTCATGTTTACTCTTTCAAAGGTCTATTACTTGTTCCTGGGTTATTTCTAGATAACGTACAGAATATGATCTGCTGGCATAAATTTCCCAAAAATAAAGTTCATATAGATACATTTGGAGATATCACAAGGGCTGACATCAGCATGCAAAACAGAAAACAAAAAGTGCATGCAGCAAACCAACCCACCCCACCCCACCTGTTGGCAAGCTGATTAAGACCATGTCATTGCCTTACAAAGTAATCATTTAAATGCAGATGTGGCCAGGCAAAGGTTTTCACTACTCCCATCCTTTCATGCACCCAAATTACAGCCACAAAGAAAAATCTAAGCCGGAATGAGCTGATCATTCCCCACTCACCAGTAAGCTCAGTGTTATTAATAAAGTAATATCTGTGAGGATGTCTCAGTAACTTTGCAGCTGATTGACAAAGCAGGATTAAATGTGTTGTAAAATATTAGATCTATCACAATGAAAGTAGCAATTTTTGCAATGCAGACACAGTCACAGCACTGAGGTTAGAGATTCTCATTGTATATAAACAAAGTATTCTGAATAGTAAGTACACATGATTATGCTTAAAAAGTGCTGTGAGAAATTGATGGGGTCAAAGACCAGAAAATACTGTTTCCATTAATTCAAGCATATTCTCCTTCTCACTGTGGACCTTAAATTATTCCAGGTTTTTCAGAGTACACTGAAAGGCAGATGATAATTGAAAGAGTTTGTGTATGGCTTACTCACTGCCCTGTCTATTCCAGCAAAATACATTAGGGGTGTGCCTAGGTCTGCCCAATTCATGCAGTTGCTATGGAAAATACTGCAGATAACTTGCACCACCAAAGAATCTTGGAAACTGTACTTTAGTGCTTATGTGAGAATCCCATCATCTCTTTCTGTTCTCTCATACTAACTACTGGGAAGAGTATATTACTATAAATGTTCATTAGTACATGTAGTAGAAAGGTAACATACCAAACACTGTCAACAAAATAAAATATAAAAAGTTAGAACATTTCCTTTATTACTCTGCAAATTGTATGGTATTTGTGCACCACTCATGGAGAGCAGCACTTGTGAAAGGGACCTCGGGGTGCTGGCTGACTGCAGGCTAAACATGAGTCAGCAGTGTGATGCGGTGGTCCAGAGGGCGAACGCCACCCTTGGTTGCATAGCCAGAAGTGTGAGCCCGCAACTGGAGTATTCAGTTTTGGGTCCCTCATTACAGGAAGGATATAGCCAGGTTAGAGTCAGTGCAGCGTAGGGCCACAAGGTTGGTGGCCGGTTTGCAGGGGATGCCATATGAGGCGAGACTGAGGGAACTGGGTCTCTTCAGCCTGGAGAAGAGGAGACTCAGAGGGGTTCTGTTGGTGACATATGAGTATGTGAGGGGATGTCACATGGAAGTGGGTAGAGACCTGTTCTCCCCTGCAGAGGAAGGTAGGATGCGCTCTAATGGAGCAAAGCTTAAGGAGCCAAGGTTCCATTTAGATGCCAGGAAGCACTTCCTGACAGTCAGGACCCCGAGGGTGTGGAATGGACTTCCAAGGGAGGTGGTTGAGGCCCCATCAGTGAGGGTGTTCAAAGATAGGCTAGACATGCACATGGTGGGCATGCCGTGAGCGGAGCCAGCTGAAGCCGGGGGTCAGACTAGATGGCCCAGGAGACCCCTTCTGACTCGCTCTGTTTCTATGTTTCATAACACAAAGGTCCATGGGATGCTGTGACGAAGTGACCTGGCAGGTTCTGCAGCGGGGCCTGACAATCTGTCTGTAAAGAGGAAGGCACACCCTCCATGACAGAATCAGCAGAGACAGGGGCAAAGAGCACAGGCTCCATGACCATTGGGACTTGTCCATTAGGGATAGCTAGTTAGACTGAGAAAGAGAATGTGAAGGACAACCTTGGTTGTCCATGCCCCATACCTATCTAATTGTACTGATCTCTGAATGACCTCACATTTGAGTTAATGTAATTAGAGAATATAGTAAATTTGTTCCCTTTTCTCTTGAGTTTGAGGGTACTCCTGGACTGAGAAATCTGAGAAGCAAGGTTTGGGAACTGTAATACTACCCAAGCAGAGCTTGGGTATAATTAGCTGTTTATTAAGACTGGAGAACCTCTAAGTTAGGAAGGTGCAGTGTGTCAGAGTGACTAATAAGGTCACTGGGTAGAATTTCTTCTAATTTTGTTCTATTTATGTTGAAGTACAGAAGGAGACCAACCTGTCAGTGGAACTTCTGACCTTTTCTGAATAGCCGCCTCCTTTTATTGCAATATCCCCAAGTCTCAAAAGTAGGTTGCCACATGACCCATAATGAGTATAGTTGAAACCATATTAGATGCATGATTTGTCCAAAAACTGTGGTGAATCAAGAAAAAGTTTGTTGCGTTTATTGATTGCTTGATTAAGCACTTGATTTAATCAAGGAGCTGGTGCAACTACCTTAGGAAGAGAGGTTACAATGTCTGGAGCAGTGTATTTTAGACAAAGGGTTAGTATTCAGAGACATGATATAGGTGTACAAAATTATGCCTGGTATGGAGACAATATAAAAGGAGAAAAACTTTCTCTCTTTTTTAGTACGAGAATCAAGGGTCAACCCATTAGTGTAATGGTGGGAGATTTAGTACAGGTATAAGGAAGCACATTTTCACATAGTTTTTAAAAAAACCTGGAATTTGCCACACCAATATGTAGTGATGGCCATCACCTTGGTCAGGGTTGTTTAAATTCTCTTTAAAGGGGAATCACGCAAAATAATGGAAAATACAGCTATCAATGATGGCTCTATATTACCTTCCATATCTGAGGCATTATGAGTCTATAAACCTGTTGCTTGGAAGCACTAGCAGGAGGGTGTCATTATCCACATATCCTGTTGCGGCCTGATCTTCCTATAGGTCTCTGGTTGGCCACAATATGAACAGAAAGCTGGACTAAATTGGTCTTATTCAGCAGGCCTCATTTCATGTTCTCCTGTGTCTCCACTTTCCCTCCATAATTTTACTACAGCCTGCTACATATGTAGAGCTACTCATGCAATTTCTACTTACCATTATTTATTTATTCTATTACATTTCTAATCCACTGAATAACTAATGTTGTTTGGGTGGATTACAAACAGTTAAACGAAAATACCATGGCATTGTTAAAGTATAAAATACAATACAATAATTTAAATAAATACAATGCAAGGAAAAAATACACAACATGGGGTTTAATAAAACATCCATAAAAATATGTGCAAACTGGACTGGTCAGCAAATACAAATTAAGTATTCAGTGAATAGACATCTGCTTCTGTTCCAGTGTTAAAAGCTAGAATTTCATATATCCATGAATGCTGCATCCATTTCTTAAATGTCCTTCAGCTGAACTTCAACAGTGTTTTCCTGTTTTTCTAGATTTATCTGCAACAGTGTCTAAGAAATACTAGTAAATCACTTTTTGGTACTACCCAACAAATGAAGAGTGTGCACTCTTGTAGGAAATTATCCAATTCTTGTTGAGGAATTGCCAAGTGGGAATTCTGAAAATCACCCAAAAAGAAGGTAAAGGTAAAACATATGCCAGAATTGTGCTCTGGGGAAGTTTGTTCACAATGACCAACACTGGATACATGTCACACAAGTACTTAGAAGTACAGAAAAAACATGGAATGCATTCAGAATTCAGCTTCCTGGGAATCAAGTCTTCCCTCCCTGTCTTCTAAAATCTCAAGGTACCAAGAGATAGCTACCAATGGCTCCTAGTCATGATAATTATCTACTACTTCTGGTATCACAGGCAGTATACTTCACTAAGAAACACGAGTTAATGACCTGCCAGTGGGTTTTGTGCAGACATCTAGTTGGTCACTTTGGGACTAACTGCTCAGAACAGAAAGCTCCCCCAACGCCAGCTTGATGTCCCCCAGATGTGTTAGATGGCAACCTCCATCATGTCCAGCCACATGGCCAATGCCATAAGCCTTCGGTCTAATCCAGCACACTTCTTATGGACTTAAATACTGAGGCTGCTGGAAATAGAATAGTTTGAAAGTGAGACACTGCATTTTAAATAGTATAGTGTGAAATACAGCAGGATCCCTGTATCTGCTGGCTCGATTACTGCATTTTCAGTTAACTACAGTTGACCTCATCCAGAAAGAGAAGTCATAAAGTGCTTCCTGTAAGTGAAAGGTGCCTTTTGATTTAATAAGGAAAGAACAAAAGCATATGCTGAGGTAAGAATGGACAAAATTTTGAAAAAAAAGAAAAGAATACAGTATATATAATATAGTGTTTGCTATTATGTGCTGTTTCAGGCATCTGCTGGGTGGCTTAGAACAGATGCGGGTGTCCTGCTGTATACGCAACCCTCACAATGATCCCTCTTTCAGCCACTTCTTATGGTGCCAACTGGGAAGCAGTAGCAGAAGTAGAAGCTCAAAGCATGTGTCCCTTCAGGGAACCAGATGTTTTCTTTATACAGATTGATGTGAAACTTTGTAAGAAGAAATGGTAGCCAAAAATGCCAGTTCCAGTAGCCTAATACAAACCATATGACTGATTTAAGTCTCTATGCAGCCCTTCCTCTTAGAAAAAAACAAAAAAGAATTTTTATCATACAAACTGAACTAATGCAGAAAGTGGAAGGACTTGCGTCTAGCTCTAACTCTTGTCACACATCCTTAAGGGGACCAGAACAAGATTCCCAAGCCTTCGGTGTAGGAGAATACATTTCAGCAACTGTTCCTTCTGCAAATCAAGCTAAACTTACACAAACTCCACTTACATGCTTACAAAATTCCATCTTGTTAAAAGGTACCAGCGTTCTATCTTCTTTTGCATCTGATCTCCAGATACAGTTTGTGGACAGGGACAGCCCCTAAGTCCATGGACAGGACAACAAGGCATGCAAAAGAAGGTATCCCCTCACAAGCGGGTGCAGGCAATGGGGCACCAACAACTCCAGAATATCGGAACACAGCCTTGCAGACCCACTGTGCATACCAAGAACAGATAAAAGAAGACATGGAGCAGGTCAGCTTACTCTTCCACCTGATCCAATCAAACTGAACACAAAAATCAGTTTAGAAGTGCCTGAACAGAAGATATGTTTCCATGGTAACATTCTTAGGTATGTATAAGAAGTGTGACACTACACCAATGTTGCCATTTACAAAATAACACAATGATGCAATTGTTTTACTTGACACTAGTCCAATTTCCTCCACTTGGGAATGTATTTTTTTCCTATGTCAAAGAGTTCTTCCTAAATATTTCTGCACAACAATGGTTAATTATTCTACCCTTTTCCTTCCTAGCATTGGTAGTGCTTTTTTAAAGGAAGAACAAAGCCTAGAAAGCAAAAATAACAAGCTACAATCCTGACATGGGCTTGCTGTGGTGTAATTACTAAGTAACAGAAAATCCAGACCACACTAGTACACTGTACAGTATCAACCACGCTGAGTCCTTCATGGCTGTTTGCTAACTGTTCCCAACACGTTGCTCTGATATGGAAACAACTCATATGATGGCCAATAAGCAGGTGAATAGCTCAACAGCCATCCAGCAATGGCTGCAGTCTAATCAATGCTCACTGACTTGGGAATAAAACTGCATAAAAACTGACTAAGCACGTACTGCATCCGAATATAGAAGTTCGTACAAGTCGGAGTCTTGCTCCGGTTCTGCAGTTCCTTAGTTTGCCTCATTTGCACCAGTTTCCCTAAAATCCGGTCTATAAACTAACATTCTTCCTGAAATCTTTATACTGTTTATTATGCTACAATGCAAACGACTATTTCAGTTTCCCAAAACTAGCAAAAAGTATTGCACACAACATAGTGTACGTGTGAGGCAGACACTCAAGGAAGCCAATCCAAACCTTGACAATGCAGCACGGGAGGCGGGGTACCCTTCCAGCAAACTAGATTAGCAGAACCACCATCTGACTGGCGCTTATTCTCATTCGTGTCATCACAGCACTTCCCACAAAAAAGCAGCAGGAACCAAGAAGGCCGTCTAGAAGGGTTTTCTGGTAACTAATGCGGAGGCAACTTGCCCGTGCATTATAATTTATGCGAGCAGGAAACGCAAGTACTACGGCTCGTGCGCGCTCTCCTTTCCCTCTCTCTCACGCGCGGGAACGCGCCCGCGCGCACGGGAGAAAAGGGGGTGGAGAGGTTATCAGCAGGCACGCCGAAAGCGCTCTGCTCCCCAGGAGGAGCGCGCATGCTGCAAGCTAACGGCTCCTTCCCAGCGACCCAGCCAGTAAGGGGATCTCCGAAACGAACAATGCGCTCACTCCCGCTTTCATTTTCCTCACTGGAAAGCCACAGGAGGCGGCAAAGCAATAAAGCGACTGGCAGATTTATCAGCCTGCTCCGCCGCTACGGAGGCAGATGGGAGGGAAGGGGCTCCAGCGGCAAGCCCGGAGAGTCCCCGAGCAGGAAGCAGGTTTGGCCAAGACTCCGCTCCAAAGCCGTGTGTGCAGAGCTCGGAGCCTTGCTTCCTTTTGCCTGGTATGTTCCTTCCAACTCGAAAGAGGAAAGAAAGACTGGTGTTGGTGTTCCTTGCTCTGTTTGTTTTCTAAGACGCACGCTTTCCTCCGGTTGTTAGGCAGAAACTCCTTTGATCTCCCACTGCCAAACCTGTTTGTGGGATCCCAGCTTTCCTCCGCAGCTGATTCCAGGACGCTCCAGCACGTAGCGAGCCCAAGAGGAGCTGCGTATTATTGTCCCCGCTGAATTATCTCTCCCACACCCACACAGTCAACAAATACCCGGAAGGCTGGAATTTGGGACCATCAAACCAGAACTTTTATGAAAGCGAGCCCGAAGTGTTAAGTACTTGGAAACAAATCCGGACGAAATCAGTGGTAAAACATGCTCCTGGATGCGGGGGGGGGGGGGTGTTAAAATGAGGCATAGGATACTAATGTCCTAGTAATCAGGCACCCCATAGCAACGGCCGAGCTTCCCTCCAGTCTTCCCCGGACGGAAGACCCCAAGCACACTTTTGATTTTATCACATCCAAAGTTGATCAGCGCGCGGAGGGAAGTTTGAAAAGCTGCCAGCACTGCCAGTGGCCCGCTCTTGGTCATCCTCTCTCCGTGCAATGAATGGAAAGCCACCCCGCAGTGGCTTTCCCTCCCCAGCCCCAGCCACGACCTACCCGCCATCCACGGCTCCTTCTTCGCCGCCGCCGCTCCGTCGGAGATTTCCCCGGCTCGTAAATCCCCGGTGCCAGGAAGGAAGCGGCCCTGCGTGCGCGTGCTGCGAGCCCTCTCCCTTCGGCCTGCTTTTGCCACCTCGGCTCCGGCGTCCCTCCCCCAAGCCTCACCGTGGCCACTCCCGGCGGAGCGGAGAGGGACCTTCCCAGCCTTGCTACGACTTCCCGCGGCAGGGAAGGAGCGGTGTGAAGCGAGGCTGCCGCGCCGCGCCGCGCTCTGCCCTGCCTTGCCCTGCCCTGGACCAGCCCACTCCACACGGACGTCCCCCGCCTGCAGCCGCCCCCTCCTCCTTCCCGAACCCGCCAGATTAAAGGGGTGGGGGCGGCGGCGCAGGACGCGGAGAGGCTGCTGGAGGCGATAGGGGTGCGCTGAGGCGGCGCAGCCGCACGGAGCGAGGACGGGGCGTCTCGCCCGCCGAAGGAATAGGAAGTCTGGGAGAAAAGAGAGGCGAGATGCGGTACCCGCGCCAGCGCAGCAGGAGGGCGCAAATGGGGCTGGGGCAGAGGAGGGGGAATGGGGAGCCAGCGCCAAGCGAGGGGTGCCTGGCAGCTTTCTAGACGGGTGGGAGCGCCGCAATTTGCACCCGTCCGCGGATTCCCTGCGCCTTCGGCAAGACTCCCCGGGAAGGATCCCGAAGGCACCCAAACGAAGGGCTCTGGGGAGAGTGAGGGCTGGCGGCCTGAGGAGGAGCGACGCGAGGTCCCCGAGGGGGACGGCCGCCTCCCTGAGGTGAAAGGGGCGACCCCCTTCGAGAAGTGGCGCAATTTGAGTGCAGCAGGAGAGGCGCCCCTCGCGTCCGTCTATCAAGGCATCGGGGAGCGCAGAGGGTGGAGAGGAGCCATCTGGAAACAATCCTCTCGGGAGCAAATGTTACTTTAAGGAAGAAAGTGGAGGGGAAGAGAAGCGGGCGGTGGGAATCCCCTCCCCGGGAGCTTCCCTGCGCTGCTCAAAGGGCGGGGAAGGGAAAAGGTGAGAAGCGATCCGAGGACTGCGGGCGAGGCAGGCACGGGATGCCCTGGGAAGCGGCGGGGAGGGGCCGGCGCGCCCCGCAGGAGGGCGGCGTCGCCCCGGGGCAGGAGCCCTGCGAGGGAGCGGCCGCCCGGCTCTTCCGCGGAGCGCCGTGGCGAGCCCGGCCGCCAATCCGGCTGCCCCGCGCTGCGGCCGGCCGGGCGCCCCAGGAGGCGCGGGACGGGGTCAGCCGCTGTGCGCGCGGAGGAGGGAGGCCCGCGGCTCCCAGCGGCGGGGCGGGCGGGGCGGGGCGGGGGGAGCGTGGCAGACACAATAAAGGGTTCATGCGCGGAGCAGGGCGGGGGCGGGAGGGGAAGCCGCCGCCGCCGCCCCGCATGCCTCGGGGGTTCCGGGACTCCCGGAGTCCGCCTCTCTGCTACTCCCTGGAGCGCGGAGATCAGAGCGAGGCAGCGTGGGCCGAGCGTCGCGAAGCCACGAAAGCGCTTGAGCAAGCGGGCTCGCCGGGGAAGCCCGGCGCGGCGCGGCGCCGCTCAAGGACCAGGCATCTGCAGCTGCAGCAGCGAGGGGGTCCCGGCGGCCCCCGCGCCTTTCTGGCTGCGTGCTTGCATGTGCGGTGCGGATGGTGCTGCTCAGGTCGCTCCCTGCCAAAACACCGCTAGCTTCTAAACAAAGAGTTCCCGAAACTATACAGGGACAGCCCTCCGGTCTGTAGGATAGAGAAGTGGGCAGCAGCCAGTCTCGTCATTAGCAACAACCTGGTATGAGAGAATTCATTTAAAGTGAAGGAAAAAACTGATAATTCAACATTCATTCATTTTCCCTGGGTGTGTGATCTCCTGTTCCTTAATTCCTTTTATCAGATTGCAGTTATTTTTCATGTGTTCCCTTGGACATTGGAAGGCACCTGAAGTTCTACTCATACAAGTAAAAAAGTGGGGAAGAAGCCTCACAGGTACATAAAAATGCACATGTGCAAGTATGTCTATAAGTAGTACAGTTTGTGTGATCAGGACCAGGCCAACCATCCTGAAGTTGCCACCACTGCCCCCCTAGCTTGGCACCACTGGCAGCCAGCCCATGACCCAGCAAGGTGCTACATTACAACCACTGTCCAGTCATGAGAAGGCTGGCGCCCAGTTGGCCTGGGCCATCACTGAAACACCTGGCATAGCAGTACCTGCCCCAAATCTTTACCACTCACAATATACCACCAAGCCTGTGGTGATATTCTGCACAGCTAGGTGGTCTATATAAAGCTACTCCCCACATGGTCTAGCTTTGGTCCATGGAAGCTGTCACTTGGTCTAGTGATTCAGCCACTGGCTGGGCAGCTGTTGTCACTGACATTCTCTTTCACCTGAAGTGCACCAGTAGCCACTTTCATAAGAAAAGCTGGATTAGGATCAGAGGAAGTAAAAATAGGCATAAGACTCATCAGTAATTTAAGGTAAACCAGAAGTAAACATGATAAAAACAAGGCTATCATACTTCAGTTACAAGAAGGTAAGATTCCCTGGAGAAGACACTCACGCAAGGGAAAGTCGAAGGCAAAAGAAGAAAAGAAAGATCAAATAGGAGAGGATTGACTCCACAAAGGAACCCAGCTCCTTGAACTTAGAAGAGCTAAGGTCATTCTGGAGGGCTTTCCTTCATAGGGTTGCCATAAGTGGAAGATGACTTAATGGCACATAACACCAATAGCTGTTGTGTGCTCCAGTGGATTCCACATATGCCCCATTTTGACCTGTTCCAGCTAAGATTTCCTGCTGCTGAATTGGGTGAGTTTGCTGACAAAGGTGTTATCATGCTGGCATATTCCTATTTCACAGTTCCCCTGGGAGGCCTTCAAATACATGTTTTGCATTTTCTCTAGATGACCATTTTCAGCTGCCCAGATTTAGTACCAGGGAGGGGGAGAGAAGATTCTGGGGAACCAATTGGAATTCATATACACAGACTCTTCAAAGAATTCTATGCCCTCCCAGATTATGATGGAAGATACAAGATTACACTGTGAGGGCACAGTTGTGTGGGTAATGCTGTAAGCTGTGGAACTTTCTGTCTTAAAATATACTTAACAATAGCATCTTCTCAGATTGGGGAGAAGTAACACTGGGGTGAGTATGGGGCCCAGTGCCCTTCAACATTGTTGCTAATTATGGGGATAGTGAGGTGCAGGAAATTGTTATCATATTTGAAAATGACCCAAATTATGTGCAATTGCACCCAAAGTCATTGGTTAGTTGGAACTCTGGGCTGGAATCAACAAAAGAGAGATTTAACAGGGACAAATGCAAAATTCTGCATCTAGGAAAAAGAAATAACATGCATAATTACAAGACATGGAATTCTTGGCTCAGCAATACTACAAGCAAGAAGGATCTCAGAACTGTAGATAAGCTCAAGATGAGTTGAATATTAATATTCAATATATGAGTTGAAGCTGAATATGGGGCTGCAAAATAGCAAGTGCTATTTTGTGCTGCATTAATAGAAGTATCACTTCCAATTCATTTTAGTTCCCCTTTATTCAGCACTAGTTAGGCTCCATATTGAGTACTGTATCCAGTTCTGTGCAGCGCAGTTTAAGGAAGATGCAAACACACTGGAAAAGTTTCAGAGAAGGGCAACGGATAATTCAGGGACTGGAAACAAAGCCCTGTGAGAAGACACAGAAAGAGCTGGGCCTGTTTAGCCTTGATAAGAAAAACTGAGGGGAGATATGATAGTTCTCTTCATGTAGAACAGAAGAGGACCAGGACACGAATAATACGTTCAAGTTACAGGAAGCCACATTTTTCTGGCTGAACATCACGGAAAGCCTTATGATTGTTACAGCAATATAACAATGGAACCAATTTCCTAGGATGTTGTGTGCTTTGCCACATTACAGGCTTTCAAGAAGCAGTGGGACAACCCATCTGTCAGGAGTGCTTTAACATCAACTCCTACATTGAGCAGGGAGTTGGAGTTGGTGGCCTTCCAGCTTTTCTATGATTCTACAAATGCTCAAGACTGTACATGGAACAAAAGAGGGTCTGTTTGGTGAGACAGATTGGGGATTCTGTTGGTGTACCGTGCACCCTTCTGCCCAACAGTCTCCCCATCTGAGCTGATGGAGACCGTCTCGGACCTGGTGTTGAAGACCCCTAGGATGTTGGTCCTGGGGGACTTCAATCTCCATGCTGAGTCTGGTCTAACCGGGGCGGCTCAGGAATTCATGGCCTCCATGACGGCCATGGGGCTGTCTCAACATGTCTCCAGCCCGACCCATGAACGTGGACACACTCTGGACCTGGTTTTCTCAACGGGGCAGGAAGAGGGTGACCTGAGGGTGAGAAATTTATGTTTGACTCCCCTGTCATGGTCAGATCACTTCCTGGTGAGGTTTATGCTTGAGAGCAACCTCTCCCTCTGTAAGGGTGTGGACCCGATTGTGTGGGTCCGCCCCCGGAGCCGGATGGACCCGGATGGATTCCTGAAAGCCCTGGGGGAATTTCCGGCTGACAAGACTGGCGCTCCTGTCGAGGCTCTGGTCGATCTGTGGAACAGGGAGATGACCAGGGCTGTGGACACGATCGCTCCTAAGCGTCCTCTCCCACCGGGCAGAGCTCGCTCTTCCCCTTGGTATACACCTGAATTGCGGGCGATGAAGCAGGTGGGGAGACGGCTAGAGCATAGGTGGAGGAAATCACGGGATGAATCTGACCGAACACTCTTGAAAGCCCACTATCAGGCCTATACTGTGGCGGTGAAGGCGGCGAAAAAGAAGTTTTTTCCACTTCCATTGCCTCCTCACAATGCCGTCCAGTGGAGCTTTTTTGAGTGGTGCAAGGCCTGGTTCACCCGGGTCCCAAGGAAGACCTGGTTCCACCCTCAAAGGCCCGCTGTGAGGACTTTGCCAGGCATTTCAGGGAGAAAATCGCTCAGATTCGTCACGAGCTGGACTCCACTAATGAATCAGAGGTTTCTGGGGAGACGCCAATGCTGCCGTCTGGTCCAGAATTATTGGATGAATTTCAGTTATTGCGGCCCGATGATGTGGACAAGGTGCTTGGACGAGTACGTCCCACCACTTGCCTATTGGACCCTTGCCCGTCTTGGTTAATAAATAATTCCAAGCATGGGATGGGGACCTGGATCTTGGAAGTGGTTAATGCTTCTCTGAGGGAGGGTCGGGTGCCTGCCCCTTTAAAGGAGGCGGTAGTCTGACCGGACCTGAAGAAAGCGTCACAGGATCCAGAGATGGCCACTAACTATAGACCAGTGGCCAACATCCCGTTTCTGGGCAAGGTATTGGAGCGGGTGGTGGCGGGACAACTCCAAGCACTCTTGGATGAAACTGATTATCTGGACCCATTTCAGTCCGGCTTCAGACCCGGGTACGGCACTGACTCTGCCTTGGTCGCCCTGTACGATGACCTGTGCAGGGAGAAGGACAGGGGGAGTGCGTCCCTGTTGGTTCTTCTGGACCTCTCAGCGGCTTTTGATACCATCGACCATGGTATCCTTCTGGATAGGCTAGCAGGATTGGGGGTCGGAGGCACTGCTTTGCAGTGGTTCCGCTCCTATCTCAACGGCCAATTCCAGAAGGTAGTGCTGGGGGACTATGGCTCTGCACCATGGCAGCTATGCCATGGAGTACCACAGGGCTCCATTTTGTCCCCTTTGCTGTTTAACATCTATATGAAACCGCTGGGAGAGGTCATCAGGAGGTGTGGGCTACGGAATCATCAGTACGCTGATGATACCCAGCTCTACCTCTCATTTTCCACTAATCCAGGTGAGGCAGTGGCTGTGCTGAACCGGTGCTTGGCCGAGGTAATGGGCTGGATGAGAGCCAATAAACTGAAGCTCAATCCAGACAAGACGGAGGTCCTGTTGATTGGCGAATCGGGCTTCGGAGAGGGTGGCTTTGACCTGGCCCTGAATGGGGTTGCACTCCCTCTTAGGGACAAGGTCCGCAGCTTAGGAGTACTCCTCGACCCGGAGGTTTCATTGGAAGCTCAGGTGACAGCGGTGGCGAGGAGCGCTTTCCTTCAGCTTCGGCTGATCAGCTGCGCCCCTACCTGGAGTACGACTGCCTGGCGACGGTGACACACGCGCTGGTGACTTCCCACCTTGACTTCTGTAACGCGCTTTACGTGGGGCTTCCCTTGAAGACGGTTCGGATACTTCAATTGGTTCAAAATAGAGCTGCCAGGTTGCTGACGGGGATGGGGCGTTATGTTCACATGACTCCAGTCCTCCGTCAGCTTCACTGGCTTCCCATTGAAGTCCGGGCCCAATTCAAGGTGTTGGTTATGACCTATAAAGCCCTAAACGGCTTGGGACCTGGTTACCTGAAGGAGCGCTTACATCCATATATGCCCGACTGCCCCTTGAGATCGGTGGGAGAGGCCCTTCTCCGGGAACCCTCCATGAAAGAAATTAGGAGGGTATGTACTCGGAGGAGGGCTTTCTCTGCGGTGGCTCCCAGTCTATGGAATGTGCTCCCCAGAGAGGTCCACCTAGCGCCGTCGTTATTTGTTTTTCGGCGCCAGGTGACGACCTTTTTATTTAAACGTCATTTTAATTGTTAACAATATTTACTTATTTATCTGGCCAGGGCAACTTCTTTTCTTTTCTTTTATAACTTCTTTTATATCGTTTATATTTTTTATTTATTTTATATTATTAATTTTAATTTTATATTGTTATTTTTATATTGTATTTTATTGTGTTGTAAGCCGCCCCGAGGCTTCGGCAAGGGGCGGCATAGAAATGTTCTAATAATAGTAATAATAATAAAATTACCTTCCCAGTGTAGGGGCAGTTTTTCAGAGTGTTCCAGGACAAACTAATTTTGGATATCCAGATAGTAGCGGGGCCAGAGGTGCTTTTGCCCAGATTTGGTTGGTTTATTGATCGCACCCATTATTGGGGGATCATCCCTAACCATGGTGAGCCGCATACAGCGTAGTTACTTTCAGATTGGATTATTGCAATTGTTCTACCTTTAGTTTACTGTTCAAGAGTCTCCAGCAATTTGAGTTAATCCAGAATGCAGCAGTCACAGTGTTAATGGAGGCTCGCCCATGGAAATACTATGTTTGCCTTACAGCAGCTGCAAACATAGTATCTCCATGGGCAGCTGGAAATACAGCAGCTGCAGTATTTTCTGTGCACACTTCATTTCCTTTAAAACCCCAAATGGCTGGGATCTAGGATGCTATCTCCTCTTACAGCAGATGATTTGCTCTCTATGATTTAATGGATGGGGAGTGGGGGCTATTGTTTCCCAGTGGCGGCTGAAACAAAGCTGGTGGGGGTGGGAAGAAGGATGTCATTGGTGCCTAGAGATACAGAAGTAAATTTGAAGAACACGTACTTATCCCGATATCCCCATAGCCATTCTTCTAAGGCTAGGTCTTCTAAGGTCCTGAAACTCAAGCAGCCGTGTTGATCCATACACTCTAACCCAGGGGTCTCAAACTCGCAGCCCACGGGCCAATTGCCGGGACAGGCGGGGGGCCCTGCGGCCTTCAAAGCCTGGGCCGGGCACAGGATGAGCGGCCCACCACCACCGCGGGGGTGGAATACTTGATGTGGCCCAGCCTCACCCAGACTCTACTTCCAGCGGCCCCCAGGTAAGTTGAGATTGAGACCCCTGCTTTAACCAATTCTATTAGTTTTCCTTTCCACCAGGTCTTTTGCTAAGCTAATAGGCCTTCATTGGCCATTCAAGACCAACACACCCCATATCACATGACACTGCAACACAGAATGGTATGTTGTTGGGAAAATTAGTTTTCCTCCAGATATTGTGAGAAATGCAGCTGAGCTCAGCTGAAAAAAGGACTTCTGAAGAGTATGGTGGGTGAGGTCAGCAGGTCTGCTAATGAAAAAGCGCTGACACTATATCCTTGTGATCCTCGGCCCTACTGTATGTCTACACTGAGGAGCGCCTTATCTCAGGAGCTTTTGCTGGCCATCTCTTGCATTGCTTTTGCTGCCCGCCTAAGCTTTTTTTCATTCTGCCAATCATTTGATCTGCAACAGTCAGGATTCTTTGCAGCTGCATTTCCCATTATTTCCCATTCTTTAGAGTAGTGTTACCCGCTGCACTGTCTTTGTTTTTACTGCTGTTTATTTATTGTGGTTTATTGGTTAATTTCTGTTGGGTATCTTTTTAAAACTCTGACCCACTCTGAACACTGCAAATGTAGTTGAAGGAAAGAATATAAAAATTAATAAACTCCAGGTTTTTAATATTAATCCCATATGTGCAGTGGGCATCCATTGGCCATCTCCTGGGGCCTCTTAGTTCTACTACCGTGAGCTTTTTTAATTCTTTGAACTCATATTTTGAATTTCTACCAGTACATTTTTCCAGTAAAGATCTAGAATGCTTCCAGAATGAGGGCTGCATGCCCTAAGATTCAAAAAGTATTGTGCAGCTTATCAAATTACTTTATGAAAAAAGATGGAAAAGCCAGTGGGAAACACAGGAGTGCTATAAAACATGCCTGATTCAAACTCTAGCATTCCATGAACAAGGCAATGTGATTGCACAATAAAAACCCTCCTCTAGACGCACCCCCAGAGTTGGGCAGAAATTGAGAAAAGTATTTGAGTTTTTTTCTAGTTGCGACAGGGAGAATTGCAGCCAAGGTGCCCAGTAAACAGAAAAAGTGAAGGCACCTCTTGGAATGCATGGTACAGCAGCTACCCATGATACCCGTACTGTTCCCACTTTTTTACCTTCTTTGTTGTATTAGGAACACAGGAAACCTGGGAGTGATCTACATTAGCATTTTTATAGGTACTGTAATGCTTGACACCTTTATATGTCACGTGACCCTCGACCATCCCCCTGCTATTGTAGCAGGATATAAATCCATAAAATACACAAATAAAATTACAGTAAAACCTTGGTTTGCAAGCATAATTCATTCCGGAAACGTGCCTGTAATCCAAAGCACTTGTATATCAAAGCAAATTTCCTCATAAGGAATAATGAAAACTCAGATGGTTTGTTCCACAACCCAAAAATATTCATATAAAATGATTACAATACTGTAATATAATGCAAAATAATAAAGAAAATACAAAATATAAAGAAAAATAAAATTAACCTCCACTTATCTTTGAAAACTTTCATGGCTGGTGTGAGGGAGACGAGAGAGGAGGGTTATTATGTAGGACAATTTTCACTATCACTAACAGAATCACGGCTATCTATTGTCTCAATGAAATCTTCTTTTCGTTCAGCTTCAACAAGGAACCCATCCAATGTCACTGCTTTTGCCCCCTTTTGAGGATTTCACAGAAATGTGATATTGCATTGTTGTCAAACAGATTCATTGCTCGCACTACTACAGACTTATTTCAGTGGTGCTTTTCTATAAAATCTTGCACCGTTTCCTACATTTTATACATCTCCCTAATCTCATTTGAAGTGAGGGATTCCTCCGCCTTTTTCTCCTCATCCTCTGTAGATGAGATCTCCTCCATAACCTCTTGCATCTGCTTTACCTTTCAGTATCTCCCTCTGGGGGTGGGGTGATACTGAAAGGTAAAGCAGATGCAAGATTCTAATCTTGTAGTACAACACATCATGTGTTCCTCCCACACAAGCCTTGAAGTCCACAGTTAAGACCTGACATGATTTTAAACAGATCTTCACAACAAAACACCAAATACATACCAAATCATTGGAACAGTTAAGTAGAACCTGATTTAAGTTAGTCAATGTCAGTGTACAGCAATAAACAACCCAAGACTCTAATAAAAACAACTCCTTTGTCTTCAGAATGAGTGTATGCCTTACAGTAACCAAGGAAATACTGTCAGCTTAAAGCTGCTTCCAGTGCAATCCTATGCATGTTTAGACAGGAAAACGGTTCTGTAATTCCTAGCATGCCCTTCCTTCCTGCAGGGATGCTGGGAGTTGTAGGACTGCAGTGAGCAAGAGAGAACCACTGGCTTAGTTGTGATCATGTGATGTTTGGCACTGTGTGTGTGTGTGTGCGTGTGTGTGAGAGAGAGAGAATGAGCACACGCACGCCAGCCATTGGCTCAGTTGTGAACATGTGACATTCGGCGGCACATACTACTCGTATTGCAAGACATCACTTGTTTATCAAGTTAAAATTTATTAGAAATGTTTGCTTGTCTTGCGGAACACTTGCAGAACAAGTTACTCGCAATCCAAGGTTTTACTGTATGTCCTGAATTTCCTTAGACCCATTATTTCACAACTTTATAACATGTTTCATTTTTTCCAGTGTGTCTTGAACTTGCAGTGCCATTTTGAGGAAAGGAGGAGTGGAGCCAAAAGAGAAAGCGTCCTAGTGGACTTTAATAAAACAGCAGTAACTCTGAGAAGCAGGCAAGCCTGATCAGTCCTCAGGTGCTTTCCACTCTTATTCTCTCTCTGGCTTGCCAGAGAGCAGATGCAATGCTGCTTCCTCCTCCCCTTTGAGGAGCAGATACATGTCTTCTTAGAGGTAAATTCCATTGTCTTTAATGGTGCTTACTCAGAAGTAAATTCCATTGTCTTCAATAGTACTTCTATATTTGCCTATTCAGAACTATATAACATCTTCAGTGGTGCTTACTCTTGGGAAAGTCAGCATGAGAGAGGGGCAGCATATGCTTTCAAGAACTACTTTCACATGGAAAGGAATGGGTGTACTTATCCCACTGCCTTTACCCCATGGAAAGGGAGAGAGTAGCAGTATGGAGCACCACAGCGTCGCCCTCTTCTTTCTCCTTAATTTTTTTCATGTGGGGACAAGAGCAGGTGCCATTTCTTCCCCCTTAAAAAAATCTCTGCTAGTTTACTCCATCACATTTGCTCATTGTTAATAGAGTGAAACAACAAAATCAGCTTTTTAAAAGGAACTTTTTCCTGCACACATCCCCTTTTCCAGCTCTTCCTATTTCTCCCACAATTGCATTTGCATGTAACACAAGATCACATTTTCAACATGGTGGAAACTCTGCTGTATTCATTAGTATATGCCTAGCGATGGTAAGTGTGTTTTGTATAAATACTGCAATAGCACAATCTCTTATAAATGAAAGAGGGTGTAGTATAGATCCTGCTACTCAATTAATTGAAGAAGGATGAAAACCAGACACAAGAGTACTGCCTCACTCCTGAACTTTTTGATGAGATAAATGACTCTTCTCCAAAAGACCACCTAGAATCTGCAATAGTATGCTTAAGATTTGTGTGAGAGCTGCATTGTTTTCTGAAAACTTAAATGTGTTTATGGTTCTTACAACAATCATCTTTCAAAGCATTGGTCATATTATTCCTCACTACAATAATTATGCAAAGCCCCTTTTCCCAACTTTATTTTTGCTTTTGCTTAACTCAGTGTGCATTGCCTATGAGCATTAACAACAATACTAATGTAAAGCAGTTGAAAATATGTTAGGAATGGGAATTGGAGAAGTGTATCAAATATATGTTAGAATAAATTCATTTCTTTTCTTAGTAACCATACACTGTGACTACAATCCTCTGCACAGTTTCCTGGGAATAAGCTAGATGAAATACCCATACAGCAGGCTCTAAAATGTAGGAGAAAATGCTTCGGAGCAGGCACAACCTTACAATGTGTTGGGAGAATCCTTCACCTCAGGTGGCAGATCTGGTGTTGGAGCACACTCACACACTGCCAGGATGGCTGCCTGCCACCCACCTGTAGGAGGAATTCCACCCATAAACCATGTTATCAATGAAAGAAGCAGTAAGAAGCAGTAAGGTTAAAAAGCCAAAACTCAAACCGCAACATGAGAGTGCTATTGCTGTATGTGGCCAGCACGTGGAAGAATCAAAGTTTTCCTATAAACTAGGTTCAGCAGGGCCAGGTCAGTGGCAGACCCATCGCAGGCCACCAGAGCCTGCGCTTCCTGATGTTGTATGTCTTTTGCCATTGCTGCTTCCTTGCCTGTTTTCTCCCTCTAGCCTGGACAGAGGGGACGAGTAAGTGAGAAGAGTAAGAAGAATGAACCCACCCAGAGACTGCTGGGGCTACCGTTCAGGCCCTTCAATTCGGCAGTGAGAGAACTTTAGAACTTTGCTTTTGCTTTAAAGCAAGGTGCACTGGGAGTGCACACTTAGCTGCGATGCAAAGCTACACTGCTGGAAATCCCAAGGGAGCAAGCAGTGTGATGTTCATCAAAGCAAAGTCATGTCCTGTGCTTGTCTTGTTTCCCTGCAGGGATGTCACCACATACATACAAACTGGCAATAACTCTATGGCACAGCTATGGCAATTTTGGGGCATCAGGAACCACTAAAAAGGTTGGGGACCCTGAGTATTGCTCCTGGGCATCATATTGTCCAATTCTCTAGGAATTGGGGCAGTGGTTGTGGGAATGGGCAGCAGAGAGGTCCCATTGAAAGCAACTTGTCTAAGGACTTCCCTACCACACACACACAAAAACAGTTTTCCTCTGCTGACATAAGGGCTATGTTTCCACCCCAGATGAGATCTTACAATATCATATAGTTAGATTACACATCTGTTTACTCACATGGAAGCTGTGATTAATTCTCTGCAGCTTACTGTGTGTAGGATGTCAGCTTAACTTTCTAACTTCAATTTCATGACAGCATATGGATAGTTTGTTATGATACTCAATGAACAAAATTTGTTGCCAAAATAAATAATTTACTGGTATCCTTCATACAATCTAAACCATTAAAATACATTTGCAAAGAAGAAATTCAGACAGAATTATCTCATGCAAAGGTCAAGATGTCAAGAAAAATGGCTTTCGGGGCAAGATTTGTATAAAAAGACTAACAAAATAGATAGTTACAGCAACAGTGTTGCTTCAGCTTTGGCTACTTTGATTTGACATACTTTCCTAATCCTAACAGTTGAAGATAATTGCTTTATTCTAACATTTGATTGCAGGCTAATTTATTTTCAATGGGACTGTGGGTGGCGCAGTGGTTTAAACTGCTGGGCTGGTTGATCAAAAGGTCGACAGTTCGAAACCGCACTACGGGGTGAGCTCCCATTGCTCTGTCCCAGCTCCTGCCAACCTTGCAGTTTGAAAGCATATAAAATGCAAGTAGATAAATAGGTACCACTTTGATGGGAAGGTAGCAGTGTTCCGTGCACCTCGATATTTAGTCATGCTGGCCACATGACCACAGAAACTGTCTGCGGACAAACGCTGGCTCCCTCAGCTAGGAAACGGAGATGAGCACTGCCCCCAAGAATCAGACATGACTGGACTTTAATGTCATGGGGAAACCTTTACCTTTAATTTGTTTTCACTGCTAAAACTTTCCAGAAATTAATTAGAAGGAATATTTTGAACAGAACCTATAAATGTGTTACTAACACATACAGCCAAACAATACAGGATATCACCAAGTACAACCAAAAAGCATCTCGGATCCAAATAATGAAACAATGTATAGTTTTCTAGGATTATCCAAATTATTTGGCTGCAAATCAAAGACTGAATTGGAAAAAGAACAATGATTGGAATCAATTTTAGACTTTTTGGAGAAGGTTCTGTGTCTATTCAAAGGCTGTAAATGCCTTCAAAAGGTTTGCACACCAGTTCTAAAAATACTACTTGGAAATACTTTCAGTGAGATCATTCTCTATTCTTCAATTTATTAGGGAGATATGAAGAAGCCCAAATCCAGGCATTATCTGGAATGTAAAAGAATATGAAGCCACCTACTTAAGAAGGCCTTCCAGAGTCAAATAAAATGCATAGAAAGTATTACAAAACACTGGTGCTGCTATTACATTCCTCCTCCTATTCATTTCTTTATTTCATTTTTTGTACCAGCCAATAGCTGAGGCTCCCCTTCTGCCAAAACTGTTAATGGTTTTATGTAATCCAAGGCAAGCTTTCCCAAGAATAAAACCCAGGAAACACAGTGGGCTTCTTTCCAATTGAACATGCCTAAGATTGTGCTGCATGTTTGTTAAGATAGTCTAGCAGGAATCTATTCTATTCCATACATTAAAAGTGATTTTAGCATAACTTCAACTGCTGTGGCTATGCATTTTGATTCTCCCTGGAGAAATTGGAGCACTCTTACAAAAATAAATCCAGTCCAAGGTGATATGTTTCCAAGGAATAAATATGTTTAGAATGGTAGGACATTGTATGGAAGACAGTGAATGGGCAACTTATTTATTCTCGGAGATCATTCAAAAACAAATGAAGTGAGCAGTTTGATCCAGAATATGGTCTACTATAATGTATCCCACTGAAGTCTGCACTTGTTGTCTAATATGAGGAATGGAGGCTACTGTCCTAATGATCAATATAACCCTGGCAGTAGCAAAAAGCTGCTGCACCACTATTGGGTATCTCATGGAGTGAAAGATGGTATTACTACCACCCTATACGACCCTGGTGCTCCTGCAACTGGAGCACTGTGTTCAGTTTTGGGCTCCACATTACAGGAAGGCTATAGCCAGGTTAGTCAGTGCAGCGTAGGGCCACAAGTTTGGTAGCCGAGACTGAGGGAACTGGGTCTTTTCAGCCTGTAGCTGAGATTCCGAGGAGATCTGTTGGCAACATATAGGTACATGAGGTGGTGTCACACAGAGGTGAGTAGACCTGTTCTCCCCTGCAGAGGAAGGCAGGACTCATTCCAATGGAACAAAGCTCAAGGAGCCAAGGTTCAATTTGGATGCCAGGAAGTACTTCCTGACAGTTAGGACCCCAAGGGTATGGAATGGGCTTCCATGGGAGTGGCAGAAGCCCCATCAGTGAGGATATTCAAGGATAGGCTGGACATGCACATGGTAGGCATATGTTCTTGCATGTGTTCACTGTTGCTGGTTGGACTCTGTGGGAGCTACACCCCCAGTATCTGTGGGCAGAAATCTGTTTCATCATGGGACCCAGTTTGGTACAGAAGGCAAAGGGACTGGTTGGAAAACCAAGGCAATTCCTGTTTGATTGTATGATTTGCTGGGTGACTTCGGGTGGTCTTTGTTCCGAAGAGGGGGCAGAGGATATAAAAAAATAACTTACTTTGTATCTGGAGAGCCAGTGTGGTGTAGTGGTTAAGAGAATGGGACTGGGACTCAGAGGATGTGGGTTCTAGTCCCCGCTCAGCCATGGAGCCAACAGGGTGACTTTGGGCCAGTCACAGACTCTCAGCCCAACCTACCTCACAGGGTTGTTGTTGTGGGGATAAGATGGAGGAGAGGTAAGCTGCCTTGAGCCCTTTGTAGGAAAAGACAAGATATAAAATGAAAAATAAATAAATAAATATCTCTGTGAAATTAGGTAAGGAGCATTAGTATCAAAACACTGCACCAACAAGGCTAGGAGATATTATGATGGATTTTAAATGCAGAAGAAAACTGAAATAGAAGATAAAATGGGAGAAAGAGCAGTGCTAGGAAGAAAAAGACATAAGCACATGTAACTTTAAATGGAGAGCTGCCACTGAAAAGACCAGCAACTTTTGCTTGCTTTTGCTTCCATCAGTGCATCCTTTGGTTTTTCCATCTAAATAGAATATTGTTTCTTCACTTCCTTCCCTCTCAGGATTGCTGCCTTTCTTTCCTCTTAAACATTTCTATTGATTTTATTGAAGTAATTCCTGATTACAGTAGTTATTGATTTATTCAATGGTTTTGCTAATGCTCTTTACTTTAACACGACATGTATTGAGAGAGGATTGTAATGTAATATATATTGTATAATATATCACTGAGAGTAGGCTCAATATAGTGATCAACCCACTGAAAAATATAATTCAGTTTTAAACTAAGATCTGATATTAATATAAATTAAACATCTCTATTTTCAGTGCATATTACTTTCAACTTATCCCTATTCCATGAGTTGATGCAATACAGCAGTTATGATTATAGTTTAGCTGTATATTATTTGCTTGTTTTGCACAGTGATGTTCAATTCATGAATTAAATGTTTCTCCTACCTTTCCACCAGAAGTAGTGCCCAAATGCATAACAATCCAATACAAACCCCATAGACTCCTATCTAAGACATAGTAATTAAAATATATCAGCAAAAGACATTGGGTTGAAACAGACTTCCCCATCTGCTCCTCCCCATGGCAGCCCCTTGAAAATGCTGCACAGATCACTGCAGAACAGGCTGAACATTGGTCCAGGATGGAGAAAGATCCTGGAAGTTGGTCAGAGGCATTTACTTTGAGCAGAGCTTTTCTGTTAGTGGAATGCAGATCCTGGATGCAGCCCATCAATTAAAATGCATTATGTAATAGTAGGAGTAGTAGTACCCACCAATTTAAAACTTAGTTCAGTGGAAAGCCAGGTTGAAAATCAAAAGGGTCGCTGTTAGCAAAAGGATAACAGAAGATCCATCTGCTGCTACTCATAGTTTTAAGATTGTGATAGCTTTGTGGATGGTCCTTTTTGTGCAAAAAAGAAGAAAATGAAGACATTGTTGAGCTGTGAACCAGTTAGTTACAATCTCATCTCAGCCATTAACTCCCTGGATGCCATAGCCCAAGGGTGGGCAGAAGAGAAATCTGATTGTACTGTGACCTTCTGATCTATTTGCAGGAGTTCAACAATGATTTCAGACTAATGTTATTGTTTAACAGTACTAGCAACAAAATGATACTCCCTCAATATATATATAGCTGAAAAAAAGAATGCTTGGAGTAACTAGGAATGTGTGGAAGCCTGTGAGAGCCATTCAGTTCTGGTATTTTTCCATTCTAGGTCTATTTTGTTTGCACCAGGCTCAGGTTCTAGTAAAAAATAAAGTCATTCCAAGTCTGCCTATCTCTGCCACAGGCAAGGCCCTCAAACCACATGCAACCTTTTCCACCTCTTCAGGATGGTTTAATAATGATGTCATATCTTATAGCAGGATTGAGCAGCAGGTAGAACAGGACCTGCTACTTGATCTCTGAGACATTTGTAATAGCTTGACAAGGCATTCTGGCTCTCAACAGTTTAATTATATCAGGTTTTGGAAAAAAAAGATTTGAAATAGACGGACTTGCCCTAATCTATCTCCCAGCCTTGGCATTCCTCACTAGAAGTATTAATTAGTTGTCTTTGAGCAGATGTTCTGCAGATCAGTAACCGTTCTGACATAGTTTGGTCTTTTCATACTCAGGGCATTCCTGTGTCTGGGGCACTGATTCCACTCATGAACCACCATTTTGCATATGGCTTCAGCTGGTGGCTCTCCAGATTCCACTAAAACAGTGAAGTTGATCCTGCAAGCAGGAAGTTGGCCCACCGTTATCTTACAGAGGCATCCCACTGAAAGCTAGTGCTGACCAGTAGTTGAGTCACACCCTTCCTTCCTTGTTTAACTGGGGCCTTCTAATTAGATTGGCTGCAGTAGCAGTTGGCGTAGGCTAGCTGGGCTCTACAGGGCAGCAGGCTTGCGATGGAACTCTGTTTTTGAAGTACCGTGAGCCCCAGTGACAAAGCACACAAGAAAGTCAAACTGTTAAGCGGTGGATTTAACAACAGTGTGAAGAGCTAATTTTCTCCTAAAAATAACTATAAATAAGTAGCTATACATAATTCCTTACCTTCTGCTAGTAAATTGCACAGTTTTCAAGGTAATCAGGCTCAATAATAAGAATAAAATGGTTATGCAGCTAGAAAACTGGCAGGATTCATTGGGTGCCATCTGGGCAGAGGTCATGCGAAGAGGACATAATGTCCAGCAGAGTAGAAAACTTAAAGAGGCTAGGAACACGCTTCTCCATGGAAGCACTATAGGTGACAGTACCAGGCTCCAAAGTAATTTAATACTATGGATGCACAAATCATTATGTATAACTTTCATTGGTTAAATCCAGCAATCATTGACACATAACCAGGCCTGAGAAAAGCCCTCTTTTCTAGAAATCCACATGTATGCATCCTTGAAATGCAGCCAACACTAACTAGGCACCAGTCCAGAGAAAGCTAGTTGGCAATTGACAGATAACAGCAGCTCAAACAAAGGGTGATTCACACCAGCCCACCCCATCTTCTGTGTATTAGCACCCCTTCCTACCCCCTCCTCCTGAGCATATTCGTTGGTATGCAAGTGAGAAAGATAATTCCATTGTAATTTTTTACTTTTCACTTGGATATAGAATGGAATTCCAAGGTTGAGGCCCCATCAGTGAGGGTGTTCAAGGAAAGAGTGGAAAACTGCATGTTGTGGATTACATGAGCAGAGGGGTCAGACTAGATGGCCGAGAGGGACTCTCCTGACTCTGTTTGTTTCTATGTTTTTAACCTATTGGACAGTGTTAACTGTTATGTGTACCTTTTAATGATCAGTGTATAAAAGGGCAAACTGAGGACTGCTCAGGTGTGGCATCTGGAATGATTAATTGGTAACTGGTTATTTTCAAGAATAAATCCTTTAAAAGAAGACTTTCCCCTGTTGTGTATTTTGAGCATACACATATCAGGACACAGATCATTTGGTCAACACTAGGAACATGTGTTTGTCCCACGGACCAGCATTCCAAGAAAGATCTTGAGAAGAACAATTAAATCAGGGTTGAGGTCACAACTAGACCTTAGGAGAGGGAAAAAGGGAGCATGCCAGGGGTGGAAAAGGGAGGTAGCTGAGGCTGTGGAATTGTGCCCATTCCAATGGATGCCCCTGTCTCCTCCTCTCCTCCTCCCTGGCCCTAAAAATTGATGGCTGAAAATTGATGTCCAGATAAAATGGAAGCCCTGAGGCATGGTGGTGGTAGAGATAATTGAGGATGTTGGTAAATATGTAAATATGAGTGAGCACCACTAGATGCTCCCAAGCCTCTGGGTTTAGCAGTTTACAAGCACCTACAGTGAGGACAAGATGATCAGGCTCAAAATTTCCCAACACTCTAAGTAACTGTGTGTTCAGCAGTTGGCCATGGAACTGATTAGAAGGAAGGTGGCCCACCAGGATCTAGGACATGATGTGAATGTTGTTGAACTAACTTGGAACAGTGAACACGTTGCTATCAGATTTAATATATATTTAAGTGGAAAATTGCCAAGGAAGTCCAACATAGTCATTTTAGACTTCAAAAGAGGAAACTTATTTAAAATGTGAGAGCTAATAAAAAAGAAGTTGAAAGGAGGCATCAAGAGGGTTAAAGTCCTTCAAAATGCTTGGAGGTTCCTCAGATCAGCAATCTTTGAAACTCAGAATGTATCACACAGATTAGAAAAGAAGTACGAAATCCATGAAGTCACCAACAGGTTTCAGGTAAGCTTTAGAAAATAAAGGATGCTTCCTTAAGAAAGTGGAAGTCGGGCCTAAGTGAGAAAAACAAAAAGCGATAAATTGCACACACCAAAAAGCACTTTGAGGAACATATTGCTAACAACATCAAAGCCATTAACAAAGGATTCTTTAAATATATCAGAAGCAAGATACCAGCTAGAGAGTTAGCTGGACCACTGGATGATAATGAAATTAAAGGAGGACTAGAAGAGGATAAGGAGATTGTGAAGAAGCTAAAAATTATTTCATTTGTTTTCCCTGCAGAAGATACAGGACAGATACCTATGCTCTGAACTGATGTTTTTGGGAAGGGAGACTGAGGAAATGAGGGGAATAGTAGGAATTTACCTTTTTCTCAGTAGCTGTATGCTGAGTCAACATTTTCATCATAACTGTAAGGTTTTTTTACCATTACTGTAAGATCTTTTTACCATTACTGTAAGATCAGTTACCATTAGCTCATATCCCATTAGTGTACACATGAAGTTGATTTTTTTTGTCTTAAAGTGCATCACTTTACACTTGGCTACATTCAACCACATTTGCCTTTTTGATGCCCGTTCTCCCAGCTCAGATCTTTTTCAGACATCTTCTTATTCTCTTTTCATTTTAACCTCCCTAAATAATTTGAATTCATCAGCAAATATAGTCACCTCACTGCTCACTCTTAGTTCCAAATCATTTATGGATAAGTTGAAAAGCATTGGTGCTAATACAGATCTGTGGATTAGATCCCATTATTTCCATCCATTTTCATCCATTCATACCATTGGAGGAATTTATCAGTTATTCCATTCTCTGCTGTCTGATCTTTAACAATTTGGTGATCTACAAGAGCCTCTTACTTATGGTTTGTAAGTTAGCATAGGAATCTTTATTGAGGGGGTTGGTCAAAAGCCTTTTGGAAGTCCAAATGAACAATGTCTACCCAGTTACCAATACCCATATATCTATTGATACTATCAACAAATCTAAAGATTAGGGAGGCATGATTTACCTTTGTGGGAGTCATGTTGATTTTTTCAACGGAACTTCTTTCTATATCCTTATTTTTTATTTCTTTCATAATGCATTTGTTCTTGTTCACCATTACCTGTAGGCAGGTTTGAAGGTAGATTCTGGAGGATAATCTTGACTGCGTGAAAACTATTTAACCAACTTTCTCAAGATTTTGTCTTTCTCTGTTTCTGTAAGTAGCCCTTTCACTCAAGAGAAACCAACAATGGAATAAGTAGGACAGTGTTCTATTTTATTTACCATTCTTATGAAATGTTCATATCCATGTTGTTTCCACAAATGTTAAATGAAAATGACAAATGCTGTAATAACTCAAAAGCTTGAGAAGTGTTCACATCTTCAACCATGTTAGCATTGATAGATGAATAAAGTAGAATGATTCTAAGGTAAACAATTCCTAGGAATAGTACTAGACTATTTCCTTTTACACATTTGGTAATGCAGCCAATAAGATAGAAGACAATTTGGACTTATTCCTAGGAAATGACTCATTCATGAAAAAAATAAGCTAATAGTTGGAGAATATATTTAGGGTGCATTTTGGACTGTGCACACGAGATGATAGTATTCTTTGAGTGTGTATTAGTCTGCTCAAGTAGGTCATGATATGGTTTAGACAGTTTTATTTTCTCTCTGATGCACAGATATTTTCAATATAAAACTATAGAAACATCAATTTACATCCTCAACAGTGTTTTTATCAGCTTGTTGAACTGAAGGGTTTCAGTGCTCGGTCTCATTCCTCTGTCATAATGGCTGTTCAGAGTATGTTCACATTATGCTGTTTACATAGTTGGAGAGCCAATTCACATCTCCCTTCAGCAGCATGGGAGCCAATTTCATGTGACCGGATTTCCCACCACTTTGGCACCAGGAGGAACAGAATGGGCCGGGTGACTAACATGGTTCCTTCCCAGACTAGAAGTATCTCATGTAAGTGAAGTGATGTAGTCGGTGTGGGAAAGAATTCCTGCAATCTTTCAACAAGTCCAGGAAAGGTTCCCCGGAGATTAAAAACAAAGAGCTGATAAAGGCTGTAAAAGAGCTTGCTTGTTCCTTGGAGTACTTGAACCTCTCAGTTGACTAAATGATCTTATGAGTGGAAGCTTTTCACTGGTTTATGGAGAAATCAACAGAGCTTACATAAAGGAAATGGGTGCATAAACATTTGGTCAATCTACAGCCCAAGGTCCCACAGGTGAATGGAAACCCGGAATTTCATGGCTTTAAACTTATTGATCTCTGTGTTGTATTGCAACATTGGACAACTGGAGTTGGGATCCTCAAGCTTTATGTCTAGATTCAATGGAATTGCTTTCTGAAGCAATTTTTCTTCCATTTGAAGAGACCAGCAAGACTAACCTTTAACTAGGTGTTCCATTCTCCTATGCAATAATGGATCACGTTTCTTATTTTAGTATGATTCAGATTCTAAATAAGTCTGCTGAAATTAAAAACATGGCAAGATATTCACAGCATAAATTGTGGTATTAGGTTAATTTCACATGAATAAAGCAAACACATTCTCAACAGAATTTTTTTCTAACATTGAGACAATGGTTCCTTACAAGAGCATACTCTGTTCTCTATTCAATGTTGAAGTTAAAAGCAAATCCCGGAACAGGAAGTGGTGAAGGTCAGTGCTACAGCTCATAACTGACCTACATGCCTTCAATGTTTATATCCCCACTGGACTATTGCAAGACCATCCACACTGGGCTGCCTTCAAAGGCTGCTTGGAAACTGCAGTGGGTTTAAAATACTGCCTCCCAGATGCTAGGAGAACCTTGTTATCCTGGAGCATGTGACCCTTTTGCTGTTTAATCTGCATTGGCTCTTAGTATGTTTCTGAAGTGCTCGTTGTCATTACTTTGTTTGATTTCTAGAATTCCTTTTAAGCTTTTGAACGTTGTCCAGCATTAAACACAAGTGAACATGCAGAGCTAAAGGAGACCTCAGTTAATCATAAACTCCTTTGGAATATGCAATAAATGGATAGATGAACATGACCAAAATGGTAAACCAAGCCCTGTCCAGGTTTTATCACTTGTGTGTTGTTGATCTCTGGAACTCTGATGTGTAGGACTTTGTGTAGGACTCCAATAAATGTCAATGTCTTGGCCAAATGAAAGGTATGGCAGCCGTGTGTTTAGCAACAAAGTCCCTGGTTTTCAGGAAAGGATATTTCATTAACAGCCAACAGTCTACTGAAACATGGAGCAGTATTATGGCCCTGTACTTACAACAGGTGTTTCAGATAATGTTGGCTGTGAGCCTGTTCAATCCACGGTAATGGTGCAGTGGGAAGTCTTGAGGTTCAGTCACTCAACATGACATTCCCCATAGTTGAACAATGCAGGCACTGGTGTTGATCCACATCAACCAAGCAGTTCTAGCACTTCTTCTCTCCTCCAGGATCAGGCCTGTTACAAAGTTGATGGGTCCTAACTGTCCACTTAAGACAAGACTACCTTCAAAATAATCTGCATTACAGGAGGGGTTGCTCATAACACATTTTGGTTGGACAAATACATTTCCCCTAGGTGAACTGTGAGGATTGTAGCTAGGTTCAGAGAGAACAAAGAAACCTCACTTGGTTTGCATGACATGGGCAGAGAAATTCTAGAACAGTTACGTTTTCTTAACCAGTCCAGCCACCTACCCTCACTGGGTTCACACATCATGCCAAGTCACAGCCACCAAGGGGAATTAGGTAGATTAGGCAGCATAAAGCTGGAACATGGCCATTCTGGCGTATTAACCACTTTCATGTCATGTGAGCTGGCACAAGGCCAATGTCCCTGCTAGTAGTGATGCTTTACCTTTTGAACACTGGCTACCCCACACCCCCTCTGCATTCAGTGGGAGAAACTTATGGAATCGCCTTTGGCTTAACCTAAGTATGGCCAAGACACTGCAGCAAGCACTGAATCTTTTACTAACTTTGCCAACTATTTAGTATGCATAGGAATTGGGGAGGGGGGGTCACGCTTCCACCCAGCTGTTTTGAGTTGTTTATTCACTGTGAAAATGGGAGCCCTAACAATTGCTAATAGCAATCTCTGGCCTTCAAGCAACAGAACTGTACGCACATAGATGGCCCATGATGTAATTGGGACAACTCACAAAACCCCATACTACTCTTTAGGACAATAGGAGCTTTCATTTTTGTTCTTCGTTTAGCATTCATAAACCATTCTGGTCAATTTACAGTTTTTGCCTGTGTCAATCTTTATTTCTACCAAGCAGTATTCCAAGGGCTTGTTAAACCGGTTTTCACCTCAAGGCAAATATAAATGTGTTAACTTGGAAACTGCCATTAATAAAAATGGAAAGTGCTCCCGCTACAAACACTTTATCATAATGACCTTCATTTCACTTCTCATGGACTTAAATATAACTACTGCAATCCAGAAAGGATTTTACATAAAGGAAACTTCTGCATACATGATTGTACTGTGGAAGTGCATCTCCAATCTAATGTTGACCTAATTACCATTTTACTACAGGGTTGTGACTTTTAACAGGCATGCGGAAATAGAAGAAATGAAGGAGAAAGACTGCAGTGGCATGTCTGCATGGGCATGTGTAAAGCTCTAGCTGAAGTGAACAGCTTGTGGAGATTACCTTGGTGGGAGATGTACACATCCCATTCTCCTTTAATTGTCATGCCAAAATGTTGCCAGCCACTTATGGAAGTGATTGTGCATTTGGCTGACAGTACTTGGTTATACCATCTGAAAGCATTCAGGCAGTCCATCACAAACATGGACTTGATGATTTGGCTAGTGTGGTCAAGCTGCAGAGGGAAAGCAGTGACAGGGAAAAGCCTGAGCACCTCTCATTCTGCACATCTGCTGCTTCTCTAATGCAAACTGGCCCTTCCCAACCCTGCTTTGCAGGCAAGTATTTAAATACTCGAGTGGGTTGGTAGCAGGGTATTTCATCATTGTACAGCTCCCCTGGCATCCACTTGCTGCCCTTTCTTTCACTTATTTTTCTGGTGTCACTGAAGTTCTAGCATAGGAGTGCTGAACTTTCAGCCAAAGAGTTGAATTTAATTCTGGAGAAGCTCCCAGGGGCAAATTCCCATGGTGGGCAGGACTGAAGATAAAAGAACCGGAGCCAAAATACTAAGCATGACAGTGTATTTTAGCTCAAAGCATAAGAGAGATTTCACAGGGGGAAAAAACTGAGCAAAATTTGTGAAGCTATCAATCAGCAATGGGGAAAAGGGGGTTGGAGCAACTGAGGAAGGTCTTGTCTTCTTCCCTTGGCCAGACTGGGGTCTCAAGAGGGCTAGATCTGAATATGCTTCAACACCCCTTGTCCAGTAGTTAGGGTTAGTCCAAGGACTACATGCTTAGCACAAAGGTAATCTTGGGCCTACTAGATATTTTGGACTACAAGTCCCATTATCCCTGCCAATCGACCATGCTGACTGGGCTTATTGGGAGTTGTAGTAAAAACATCTGGAGGGCACAATGTTGCAGAAGGCTGCCAGTACACTCATAAAATAGTACTAATGACAACTCTCCTTATTTACATTTTTATCCAAAATCATTAATTAAAGATCCCATGTTACCCTCACAATTAGTTACTATCTGCCTTATCTTTACAGGATCCTCCAAGTATCAAAGTGATTGAGATTTTAGCTATAGTGAATTATGTATAGCTAATTGATCCTTGGCCTGTAGTATGCAACTGTAATAGAAATACTGTTTTGTGTCAAAATGATTACTATTGATCTAGTTGAGATATGAAACACTCCCACAGATCTAACGGATAGAAATGGTTGCCAATTGTTCAGTGAAGCACATGCTACAGCCAGACATTCAAATATTACTGGATTAATCAGAAGGAATTCATATCTCATCTACTTGAAAAATGTAATAGGAAATAAATGCTGTTAAAAGATATTAGTCTTTGTGCTGCAAGTTCATAGCAATCATAATTTTGGGGAGAACGTTTGAATATATAGGTATCTCTGGCCTGTGGCTTAATTTGAGTAGGTACTTTTACTATATATAAGGCCTGGAAAACAGCAAAACGCTGACATCAGGAAAACAAATGTACAGAGAAAATGCCAATGAAAGCAGGGAAAACTTTCTCCAGGATAATGGATAGGCTATTATAATGATGTTACACAGAGTTCAGAATGCAAGAAAGACGACTACACCAAATGCAAGAAGCAAGCTCAAAATATGCAAATAAATAATATAAAAATATGGGTTAATAGTAAATGAACAGATATTTAAGTAATCAGCAGATTCACATATACAGATAACCAGTGTAACTAAGTACAGAAAAGATGAACTGAGAAGTGGAGCAGGAATTAACATTTAAATGTTAACACTGCAATTCTATGCACTGTAAATCCCAGTGAGTTCTGTGGGGCTAACTCTATTCCCAACTGAATTTGCACAGAATTTGAATGTTCAAAAGCCAAACTGGGGATGAATGAAGACAATTATACATATATTACCAGTTTAAATATACTTTTTAAAATCTAGAAGGTATGCACTTGCTAGCTGGCAAGAAGCCATCATGTGAAATGAAGAGAAACTATGAAGCCATCACATTTCCCTTTTAGTTTTTACTGGAATTCTTAGCCAACTGGCCTTGGTTCAGTAAGTTTGTACATAATCGTTACTTCTTATCTTATCTAGCCACCATTGCTTGGAAGTCTGATGGAAGGATTTCCAGTTCTAGCTATATTTAAGTTTTAGCTATATGTAAGCATAGCTGCTTATCATTGTGTTAAGAAGCCAGATTTATCTTTTTCTAAAGACATCTTGACAAACATCAGCAACTAAAAACGCAAACTGTTGTCCACCAAGATTTCTCACCAAAGCTGGAAGAAGGGTGCTTATTTGGCTCTAGCCAACAAAATTTGACAGTAGTTCAGGTGTCCCAAATGATGTCATACAGGAACTATCAAACACTTTCAGAGATCCTTATATTAAGCTTCCATTTGATTTAAATTAATTTGTACAATAAGAAATGATTCCTAAATGGACAATCAGTCGTCCTATCCTGATTTTACTGTTGGGGTGTTTTTACTCCATAAAATCCTATGGGCCCCAAATTATTTCCTATTGCTTTTGCTTAGGGCTATTTAGTAAGCAAAGGCATTCCCAAGAATATTACTTTTGAACTGAAAACCATGAACAGAAATATAATAATCTAGTCAGGCATTTATTTGTTTATTTAAACATTCTATAACGCCTATATTCCTGGGGAATCTCAAGATGGTTTACAAAAAGTTAAAACATCAAAACAATTAAAAACCCAAACTGCCAGTAAAAAGGTAAATGTTTCCCCATGACATTAAAGTCCAGTCATGCCTGACTCCTGGGGGTGGTGCTCATCTCTGTTTCTTAGCCGAGGGAGCCAGCGTTTGTCCACAGACAGTTTCTGTGGTCAGGTGGGCAGCATGACTAGACACCGAAGTGCACGGAACGCTGTTACCTGCCCACCAAAGTGGTACCTTTTTATCTACTTGAATTTGTATGCTTTCAAACTGCAAAGTTGGCAGGAGCTGGGACGGAGCACAGGAGCTCACCCCATCTGCGGATTCAAACTGTTGACCTTTCAATCAACCAGCCCAGCGGCTCAGCAGTTTAACCCACTGTGGCACTGCATCCTACTTGCATTAAAACACAATAATTAAAATATATATTATTTAACAGTTAACTGGGTGAAAAGGTTTTGGCCTGGTGCCAAAATGAATAAAGCATCTGTGCCAGGCAAAACTTTCTGGGGAGTGAGTTTCACAATTGGGACACTACAGCAGAAAAGGTCCTTCTCCTCGGAACTGCCCTTCTTACCTCTTTCAAGGAGGGCTCTTGGAGAAGGACCTCTACAGATGATCTTAAGGTCTGGACTAGCCCATACAAGAGATGTTCCTTCAGATATCCAGGCTTTATATGTCATCATCAGCACCTTAAATTGGACCTGGGCTTCAATCAGTAGCCAATGTAACTGGTATAAGTCTGGAGTTATGTGCTCATGTCTACCAGTCCCAGTCAATAACCTAGCAGCTCTACTTTGGGCCAATTGCAATGTCTGGACCATCTTCAAGGGCAGCCTCACATGAAGAACATTACAATAGTCCAAATGGGAGGTTACCAGTGCATGGGTTACTGTTGCTGGGCTTTGTCTAACCAGGTAAGGATGGATCAGCCTCAACTGGAGGAAGACGCTCCTTGCCAATGAAGCCATCTGGAATTCCAAGGATATCTGTGAAGGACAAGGGTCGAGTACTCAGGTGGTGGGACAAACTTGTCCAAGCACCTTGTCCACATTTACAGGCCTCAACAACTGAGGATGCAAATATCTGAGACTGCAACCTTCATTCTTATTCTTTTGTGTCATGTTCTTTAATTTCTGTCTTTTAGATTTTGAGCTTTGGATATGGTCTGCTCTCTCTCTCTATCCCCCTGCCTCAACATCAATGTAAAGTGCTTTGTTCCCCCCTTCCCCAAGTTACCATATGAGTAATAAAAGCATCATTCTTTAATTCTATTTATACATTCCTAGTACTTTTATATATTCCAACTTATTTCTTTGGTTATAGTACTCATACATGGATGGTTCACAGGTGGAATATATTTATTTATTATGATTGGCAAATCGGTTCTGATGTTTTTTTAAAGGGCACTTTTTTGTAGTTACACTGATCTTCAGAACTGGTCACTAAAACTGAACACAAGAAACAAAATAATGCATGCCAAAGACAAACTATGTACTCAGCTCCAACATGCTGATTTAGTATTATACAGGGGATTGTAGTATAACTCATAACTTTATAAAGAGTCTTCAGATATTTTAAGAATGAAAGGCACTGTGCAAAAGACAGGCCCATATTTTCATCATTGCTTTGGATGCCAACATTGTCCACAGTGAGCAGTGGCTTTCCTGGTGTAGCTGCTTGTGGTTTTTTGAAGAGTATGTTCTTTACTTCTAAAACTAGAAATTCTCTTTGATTGTACTTATTCTAACTATAGCTCTGCAGACAAAACACAGCAGCTTTCTCTACCAGACAGAAGAAAGGGCAGCAAGCAGCTGGGAGTTCCTTTTTTTTTAATGAGTGCAGCAGATGGTCAGTTTTCACAACACTGGCAGGCTGCTTAGTCTTTCCAAGCATTCCAGTGTTATTCCCGCACCCACACACAACATCCATAGAAGACCCCCTGAAGTAACTCCTTGGACGAGTCTATAACGCATATGAGTTAAGGCAGTGATGAACAACTGAAGGCCTGGAGTCCCAAACTAGCCCATCTGGGGGCCCATATTAGCTCTCCAGGATTCCCTAATGGCCATAACCCTTTTCCCCCAACCACTAGTCGGTTGGTGGTTTTGCTGCTTTGGTGCAGTTTCACAGCATTCTGAAAGGCTGGATGGAAACTCCAGGCAAGTCTAATTTGACCCACAAGACCTGAGGTCCAATACTTTGATTATAGTACTCATACATGGGATGGTTTACAGGTGGAATATATGTATTTATTCCGTATGATTGGCAAATCTGTTCAGATGTGTTTTTAAAAGGAACTTTTTTGTAGTTATGCTGAACTTCAGAACTGGTCACTAAAACTTAACACAGGAAACAAAATAATGCATGCCAGAGACAAACAATGAGGACTTCCTTTTCCACCTGCTGTAATGGTACATCACAATGTGACTATTTTCAAAGCACTTAATGTGGCGGCATGGAACTGTAACATATCTGCTGTTACAGTGCTAATGCTAATGACATTGTGCTAGCACAAACCAATGCCAGCACAATGTCATTAGCACTTGCAAGGCAAGAGGTGGCCATTTGCTGTCAAATTTTGGTGGTGCAATTTGCCACTTAATTTTGGTTGCCGATTGCTGATTTCTCCATAGCAATGACACTGAACTAGTGTTGGATTATGCTAGTGCTGTGACAGTACATTTGCCAAGGGTGTCCACAAAGCTAGTAAAGGAGATATTTAAGTCCTGTGCAGAACAGAACTGACCTGCTCTAATAGAGATGTCTTCCGTGCTTTTGTCACTTGCTGGATTAGGAATATGATCATAAAATGGATGTGCATCAGCACAGCCAAATGATGTATAGCCTCACTCGACTGCTTTCAACAGCAAAGACAAACAATTTTTATTTATGCTGGATAGTGGGGTCTGTCTTTTATATAATCCTGTCTTATTCCTGCTTACATATAGAGAATGCAACCTTTTCCTTGTCTCAGTTCTGCATTTCACCCTTCTAAGAAAATGAAATGAACAAAAGCATAAGAAGCAGGAAAAAAAGTTAGGGGCTGATTTCTAATTTTAAAGTATCAGTTGTCCTTCGGGATCATTACTATTTAAAAAAAACTCACATGATTGTCAGAGTTTTTATGAATCAGAATGGACTTTCAAAGATTACACAAGAACTCAGAAATGTTGGCAATGTGATCTGATTAGCTACAGAAAGAAGCAGCACTTTGCAATTTCAGCTTCATGGTACATGGTAATTTCAATCTTGCATCACTATTTTCCTGGAGAACAGCTCAGAACAGTTCTGAAGAATTTCATAAAGTCTAAAGAGCAGAAAAAGACATGAAAAGCCAAACAGGATAAGAGCTCTTACTACACAGCAAGATGACAATAGAACTGCTGCTTGCATATTACTTCAGTCAAATGCATTCTTCTTGCGACGAGTGCAAATCTGCAGATTTGTGCAGGATTTGGTAGTTGCTGCACAAGTCTTGCAAGAAATACAGCTGAAGAAAATTGAGGATCACAGTGGCAGCAACCATCAGGGAATATGAAGCAGAAATGAGTTTCAGGAGCTTTATTCTTTCCTGTCTTTCCTGTCTCCTGTCAGGTAGTCTCCACATCTGTGAGAATGGAAGCGGCGGCAGCAGCTTCTGCTGCTCCTACACCTAACTGCTTCTTATTCTTTTCAACAAAGTGTGGCATGTATTCCAATTCTTGAGGTAGTGTGTTGAGCTTGGATTTGAAAAATTGAGGTTCCGATCTCTGCTCAACAGATGGCACTGGATAAGCCTCAGGATAATGAATCTTCTAGGTTGGATCCAAGATCTGTCTTCCAGAAGAAGGGACCTTCTCCAAGAGGAATGGCTCCCCCTGTGGAAAGTCCCTCTGCTCAATTTTTGAGGATCCCCCTCTCCCCACATCATAGCTCACTCCATTCAACAGGGTCTCTTGATTCTGCATAGGTTGGGGGGCTGCCATAGGAAGGGGGCAGGGAAGTACATTTGTATCACTGCTTGATCCAGCTAAGATCTGTATCTGACCCCTGGGATATCAAAGCTAAAATGGTGCTCTGTACAAGAAAGTGAAGCTACTAACGAGACAAAGATAAATAATGAATAAAACTTTTCTCTTGGGGTCTCCACTTATCCTGTAGTTAGCATGCTTTCTGTGAGAAACAATGCAACTGTGAATGTCTGCAAGAGAATTACAATGGTGGAGGGAATAGATGAAAGCGGCATAATTTCAATTCAGGTTGTGAAGACTGTCTTGCTACTTGCAGAAAGTGGGATTTAGACTGAACTCTTCTAGTGATTTACCAGGGCATAAACTCTACTGATCTCAGTGGTACCTGAAACAAGGGCTTATCTACCTTAGCATCTCATTTTGCACAGCAGCCAAGCAGATGCCCATGGAAAACCCACAAACTGGACATGAGCAGAGGAGCCCACAGGAGGTGTTGCTTCCCAGTGACCAGTATTAAGGAATGGTGCCTCTGATCCTGTACGTAATGTACAGCCATCATGTCCAGTAACCACTGAAAGGTATACATTGTCTATTATTGGCTGTCACATCTCATGACAGCAAATTCTCTAGCTTAACTATGTGCTGTGTGAAGAAGTTTTCCTTTTATCTCTCCTGAACTGCCCACCATTCAGGTTCATGGCATGACCATGGCTTCTCATATTCTAGGGGAGAGTCAGGTGGGGAGGGAGGGAGGGAGGGGCAGGCAGGTTCACACATAACAAGAAGCCATGGTGGAAATCATGCAGGTATCTAAAGTGCAGCACACTTGGTTTTCATGAAACTCCGTGGAAAAACAACCATTTGTTGTAAGGTTTCCATGCTTCACCATGGATTGTTCTGCAGTCTGAATCCAGTTACAATGTTTCTGTGCAGTTTCCACGTTTCTGCCTTTGAGTTTGGCAGCAAGAGAAGCTGCAGCTCTACCAGAATTTTTTCACCATCCTGTTCTGCCCAGCACCTGCTGTGTTGGAGCGAGCAGGCTGGTTTTTCCCAATGTCCATGTGCGGCCTTCCCAACAGTCAACCACAGCTCTGGAATTTCATTGGCAGTGCTGAGATCTCTGTGACACACCACCTCCAGCAGCAGCGACCATGGAGACAGCCATGCTTGGTGCCCTGGTCTGGTCACTGTGCTTTACTGGAGCCATCACTCTCCTTGCTCCCTTACACACGAGTTTGTGAGCTGTGTGTGGACACTATCTTCAGGGCGATTGCCCTAAGACACCCATGTCTCTCACCCTCTCCTCCACTCCCAACAAGCCTCAAGACTCTCAGCAATCCCCACTGCCCCCTATTCCCCCTCCCCCGCAGGCCCCAGCAGCCTGCCAGATAACTTTTCCTGGGCAGATGTATGGCCACACCGTGGATTTATATCATAGAATTAGTGCCTTTTTTCAAACCCTTTCCTAATAGGACGTAAAATTTTCAAAGCTGCCACACAATTGATGTTTTCACTGAGGTATCCATTGACCCTAAAAGCCCTTACAGGTCAGTCATTATCCATGGTCAATAACTCATCATAGCATACGCAAAATTAAAATTCCTTGTCCCAGCTTGCATCACTTTGTACTTACCTGTTTTTTTTAAAGAACAATTTCTTGAAGTGGGTGAGAGGGCTTCCCCTTGCCCTCGTCCCCACTGTTGTGGGCACAATTCTCCCCTTTTCCCTTTTCAGAATATCGGGGTAAAAGACTTGTAAAATGCTATCCTTTTTGAGCTAGGCTGGCCAGTCAGGCTATCTTTGCAATTCAGAATGAGTAGTAACAAAGTTGTTAACAAGTAGCAAAATAGTGATCCCTCCAATTGGTTGAGTTAGGGTGCCCATGTCAAGAGCTGATCCCAACCCTATTTCCTCCTTTCTCCTCCAAAAGCTGGGAGCACCAGACAATACTTAATTGGTCCATTTGTTTGGCTTGACAAGGAACCACTAGATTGATGAATTCACACCCCTCTGATGCTCCTTCTTCCAGTGTCTCTTGTCAAACCAGAGGCAGACTGGTTCTCACCACTGCATTTCAGTAACACATTCAACCCCCTCCTCTGTTTCTTCTAGACTATCTTCAGAGTCTGAGCCTCCTAGCTTGGAACCTATATTTTGAGAGAAGGAAACCTAATCTTTACACTCATTGCAGCCCCTCCACACTTTGAAAATCTGTTCTAGATCCTCCAATATTCCAGAGCAAATTTGGCAGCACCAAAAGGTATGCAGGTGGAGGAAGAAATTATTCTACCTACAATTTCTTTTCCACTGGAAATCAGTCAGGTTTGTACACAATGAAGGTTATTGACCATTCATTTATTCTGGAGAGATCCCCTGCTGATGATTTATGAACAAGTTAATACTTACCCATTATAAATCCTTGGGAGACCCCCTGTCCACATCTGTCAATTGTGAGAACTGTCATTTATTCCTACTCTCTGCTTCCTGTATTTAAACTAGATACAGATCCATAAGAAGCCTGTCCTTTTATTCCATAGCAGCTAAGTTTTTTTAGCAACCTTTGATGAAGGACTTTGTCAAAAGCCTTTTGAAGATTTACAGACTTCTGAGTAAACATACATGTGACTTTGATCCAATGATATATTTCAGTTAGCAGAAGGAAAACTGGATAGAATGGATTTCATTTCCCTCTGCAGACCCCTCCATGTCCCCAAATCTTCTCTGGAGGGTTGGGAACCTTCCAGAACAATTTTGAGGAGCACACTGGTGGTTTCAAGGAAGAGCAGAGGACTGAAAGCTTCCATTATGCCAACAGAAGTTCCATTGCATGAGCAGAAATCAAAATGCTAAATCCAAGCTTAGAATTGCATGGTTCTTGTTACAGACCTGAAACCATTTTGAAGTAAGGCTGATGTGAGCCCTGATACATGTTTAGCAAGTAGGAGGTTATAGTCATGGAGATTTTGGAATGCTTCTATTTGAGAGACTGATAAGGTGAAGGTGAAAAAAGATAATGCCATGAGAATCCAACAATTCATTTCTTTCTCTTTTCTTTACAACTCTGTCAGCATCCAACAAAAGCTGGCTGCTAGCAAGTATAAAATCAGGCTTCTGACTTCAAATGTGAAAGGATTTAGATGGCCCTGCCCCCCACCCCATGACTCAGAGCTCTCCAACTGAAATAATGTTTCCCAGCTGGACAGCAATTTTGGGAAGCCAGTATCATTTTAACCTCTGCTTTGAAGATAAGTCATGGACAAAAACTAACATCCAAATGGTAAATTTATGATTTGAATAGAACTTCAAGCACAATACAAACTGAAACTAGATTTCACCCCAGCCCAGCTACTTTTCAGTCAAAGATGAATCAATGGACTGAAAGTGAAGCTACAGGAGTTAAACAAATGGGGTTGGAAGTAGCTTTCTGTATCCCTGAGTCTTCATCTTTCCCCATCCTGGTAATTTCCAGATGTGTTGGGATACCATTCCTGTTCCTGGGATTGTGGGAGTTGTAGTTCAACACACCTGGTCATGCCAGGATGGAAAAGGCTAGTCTACAGGGAATTTTCCCATGGAACATTTTGGTACACATGTATACGAAGACATATACATTTTACATACACAAATGTAACATGGTAATCAGCTTCACAGCTGCACTTCAAATTCAAATGTGTTCCTCAGACGGCTATGTAGTTTCCTACATCCATGGCCCCCATGCTCCAGTTGCCTCTGGGTCACATCGTGGATCATTATCGGGGTAGAACACGGGGACAGAGTTCTTATAGTAGTGCTGCAGACGTCTGAGGAGCTTTTCCACAATACTAGGATATTGTTCTGACAAATCATTTCTTTCCTCAGCATCCTCAACAATGTCATAAAGCCAAACTTTCTTTGTCACTGGGTGAGATGACAGAGTCTTCGATTCATTGAATAAAGTTGGTGGTGGAAACCAGTGACTGCAGCCTATATACAGGAACAAAGAGGACCAAAGGTTATTTTGGGGCACCATTAGCCCCAGAATTTGTTTTCAGAATGTTCACAGATCTGGCTTATTTAATTTTAGAAAAGTAGAATTAAAACTTGCCACTTGAAATGTGGTTTTCTGTTGAGTTCTGCCAACTGAACAAGAGAGTACCAGGCACTTTGAAGAGGAATTAGACATTAATATGAATAAGAACAGTTCCTGATATAAAATGTATGAAGGTTTCACTGAAACAGAAATGTTTAGCTGCTTCTCATTGCTTTTTGCTTTGCTTAGATTTCCCCCCTATCTTTTCCTGCTACTCATTTATTCTTGAATTGCTTTTTACACATGTTTAGAACATACCCAGCAGAGGAACTGTGACAAGAGCAACAAACTACATTATTCCAGGTGGAAAGGAAGAGACTGAAGTGAATTTAGTTTGCAATTTAATACAAATCAATTTAATTTGCATTTCCCAAACAAATACATGAAATGAAATGCAGTTATTCTTCAATTTCTGTACTACTCTGAATTTTGCAATGCAAAATTAAATAAAAAATGCACACAGTAGGGAAAATTGCATACAAAAGGCTTAAGGAATAATGCTATACAAATGTTTTTATTATGGAAAATTGCATGCCAAAACACATATGAATTTTGGTGTGAACTTAAAACACACTCACACGTACATTTAAAAAGGAAAAGGGACAGAACAAATTGTGTTTGAGAAAAATATGAATGTTACAAAAATTGAAGGAGATTTGTTTTTTCCTAAGAACAGTACCTTAAAGACAACTATCTCCTGCATTAACCTTCACAGGAGAGAAGCTCTTCTACTGAAGTCCTTTTCAGAGCACTACCACCAACAGTTTTTAAGGGAGTGGTAAGAAGAGAGCACTTTTTGATAGTTGGCACTTAGTTATGGAATTCCCAATTTTGTCCTTTACTTCTATTTACTCACACTGTCTTTTAAGGTTCATGTTAAGACATTTTTTATTCTCTTAGGGAGTAATTCTATGGGGGTGCCCATAATCCTATGATCTTGGGAGAGGTGCCAGCAGGATAAGTTCTATCTTGGCTACAGTGGTTTCCTCACCCCCTGAATGGCCCCAAAAGCCCTTCTCTGAGCTCACTGTTATGACTTCAGGGGAGCAGCAGTGCGTTTCTTCCTCACCAGCTGTGGGGAAAGGAACAGGATCTGAGCACAGGTTCCCAGCTACAAGTTCAGAGCAAGTTTCTGACCTCATAGATGGGAATGCAAAATATCCTATGGCTATCTGGACACTGTCTCAGGGCCATAGGATTGTTCTGCCCAGCATTTTAAATGTTTTTTTAAACATCTGATGGAAAAAGAAGCTATATTTCACACACTTTATCGAGACATCCATTCTCTTGCCTGACTTGGTTTTGAAGTTGGAATTAATTTGGAAAGAATATTTGTGTTTTTTTAAAAGTTCTTTTAGCCACAATTATTTTGATTTCTTACTGCAAAGTACCCTGGAGTGGTACTGAAGTATGTTCAATAAATAAATAAGCACTAGCATGAAAGCAAACTTACATATCAGAAATAACAACTCTAGCTCAAGGCTTAAACAGATCAATGACATTCTTACTAGCAAGTAAAGCTCCTTGCAGGCATGTCCCATATTGCTTCAACTGGCACATGCTAAGAAAATAGTGGGTGTGCTCAGATGACACTTTAGGCTCAGGGTAGCTATATAGCTACCCTAGGCTTAAAGTTGCCTGGGAGCTCCACTCTTCCCAATAAACAATTGAGCAGAGCAGGGCTCCAGAGGAACCACCTCCCCCTGCTCCCCCCTCAGTCTTCCCACTAGAATCCCGGGGACAACATGCAGGTGCACTGAAAGGACTGAAGCAAGGATGATAGCTGCCAGGAAGTGCCCAGTTGGCATTTCTGGACAGCTATCACAGGCTTCATTCACTGTGCATAGCCACTGCTCAGGTGAATGGTGGTGGTGCCAAGCAAAGGAAAATCCCAAGCTGCCCACCCACCCTTGTCCTTGCTGTGCATAACCATCACTCACCTGCATGATTCTGGTGCATAGCAAAGTAAGGAGGAGGGGTGGTGCTTTCCTCTTAGGTGTACTTCCAGGTAGACCTAAGGGAAAGTAGCTTCTCCCCATCTTCGTTTGGTAGGGTGCCTGTGGGTTCCCCACCAGGCAAAGGCATGGGAGCAGGGAGGGATGCAGTGAAGGGGGAAAGAAGTCAGCTTCACCTTCATCCTGCTGAATTCAACTCTTCTTCTTCCCCTTCACCATATCCCTGTCTGCCATTTTGGGTGGCACAAGCTCCCTTTGCTGTGTGTGGCCACTGCTCACCAGGATGAGAGGGTGATATGAAGCAGACCTCAGCAGCTTCCTCCTATGCTTGTGTTGATTCTAGTGGGAAAGCAGGACTGCTCTTTCAGTGGCTTAGCATACTGTGTCTAGACACACAGTGCATTTAGGGAGGGTATTCCCACTTAAAATAATAAAAAACTATACATTTTCCAGGTAGAAGTGGCTGGCCACCCAAGCAGAGTATGCTGTGATGGTTATTGCAGGAATGCTTGTTTAGTCATCCCCTTCTTTAAGCCTGACGTACAGGATCACTGATAATCTCTACCAGTAAATCAGCTCTTTCTTTAACCCTTCAATTGATATCAAGAACAGTATAGTAAAAAAATGGTTCAAAAACTGAGTACAGAAATTACTGATAAATGTAATCTAGGAAACCTGAGGAGAGGAGGAATGGCTATAGATAAATCTTTCAATTTCAGTTTTCTGTTTCTCTGTTTCCAGTCATAATTTTGTCCCAATTAGTTTTCACAGCTTGAATTTCTAAAATTCCACACAAAAATTCACATGCACTTTGGTACAGATTTTCATTATACACACATTTTTGCTACTATATCAATTTTTGTGAGGCATTTTCCTTAATATGCTGCTGTTCTGTATTTTTTCAGATTTTTGCTTGTACATTTTTCTAATAAACACATTTTTATGGGCATTTTTGTTTAGAGAAATGCATTGCAAAATTTGGAAAAGTGTGAATGCTGACAGAAAAATGCATTTCAGTTACCATTGTTTTGGGAAGTATACATTTGGTATGTTTTTATCAAAATGTGAACCCAACAAAATTCTCCTTTACCCACATAGAGGAAAAAAAAATTAACCTGGATTGCCTGTGAGTAGTTTCCACCTTCCATGTCGAATTGCAGCATGTATGGAGGTATTGAAAATGGAATCTGTCCATGAAAAATAATTATTCTGCAGTGAAGTTCTGTGGCTGCTATAGGCACCTAAAATGGAATGGAAGACTGAAGTTATACCCATCCATGCAATCATACTGTTTGCCTTTACAATAGAATTAGCTGGCAGCCAATGCCCAGTGTTGTGAATCTGTGACACGTGTCATAAGAAATACCTACAGTACACTTGGATAAAGACAGAAAAACATTGTAGAGCTCTGGGACTGCTAACCACATTCCACACAAACATAGTCATTTCCCCAACCCTTGAAAAAAGAGATGTTTCTGGATAGTACAGATTAGCTAAAATCCTCTGGGGATGTAACTAAGACACCTTCCCCTATAGTTCCTGGGGAGCACACCAGAAACATAGGAAATTGGACAGGTAACTGGCTGGCGCATCATTGGATTTGATAAAATATATTGCCACACTACTACTTGCAAAGCAGGCAGGAAAATGGCTCACAGTGAGGCTAAACATACTGTGGGACTTCTGTGTAAGTCTTATACCTTGAGTTTATGTTTATTCTTTAGGGGCCATGCATGGTGGTCTTGAAAGGAGGAACTCTAGAGAAGATAAGAACTGGACAGACTGATATGGCAGGAGGTAGTCTTTCAAGAGGCCTGGCTCCAAACCATATGGGCTTTTAGGTAACCAACACTTTGACTTCTGCCCAGAAAAAGACCAGTAGCCAGTGATGCTGCTGTAACAAGGGATTCACAGGCTCCTTGTCTGGCTGCAGCATTGTGTACCAGCTGTGGTTCTGAACTGTTCTGCTCCCCATACAGAGTGCATTACAGTAGTCTAAATGGGATGTAGCTAAGGCACGTGTGTCTGTGTGTTCAGACATTTCTAGTAACAGGTGCAGTTGGCACACCAGCCTCAGTCATGCAAGCGTACTCCTGGCTATCATTCAGACCTGAGCATCCAGATCTAAGTCCAAGACCCCATCCAAACTGTGAGCCTGAGTCTTCGGTGGGAGTGTAGAGCCATCCAGCACAGGCTGAATTCCTATTCCCTTGATCTACCCTTTGATTGGCCCTATTACCATCACATCATCTGCCCAAGGCTACTGTCAGGCCCTGTCCCAGGTCTCAGTGCAGTTGGGCAGATACTAACAACCCAGCTCACGGGAGGGACTACCTATGACTTGTCACTGGCTCACAATGCTGGCTACAGCCACTTGGGCCTGGTGGCAGTCTTCTTAGCACTATTCTGCTTCATCTCACAGGCCTGGCTCATACCACAATTTACTGCAATGCCTCCAGGGCAGGTGCCTACAGCAAAAATGTCAGGATAGATTTTTGCAATGCTGCTGCACCCACACAACCCTGCCTAGGTAATGCAGGGATAGGGAACTGACCATACTGCGGAACCCACCATGGAGCCCCTCATGCCAAGGATCATACACATGGGCATGGTGTCAATAGCCTCACCAAACCTGACAACAGCCCTGATAACTGGTATGGAAATCAGCATATTTTTAAAGTTTAAACATCTAGCTCAGTCTTCCCCAACTCAATTCCCACCTTATTTTTTCAACTGTAGCTCCCATAACCCTTGACCACTAGTTCTGCTGGCCAGGAGTTGTTCTAAACATCTGGAAGATACCACATCAGGAAAGGTGAAGCTAGCTCTGTGCCTAAAACCTCATTTAGAAGACGCTTGTTTGTGTAAGGTGTTCATACATCTAAGCACTGTGTGCATACCTGACAGCTGCCGGAAACTCTTGCATATACAGACTTACACTTCTTTGCCTGCAGCCTGGCAGAAAAGGAAGCAAGTCTGATAATCAGCAATGTGTGAGGCCTGAGTACATGGTTCAGCCTTTAATATGGTCCTGCCAATAATGTAAATATTATAATGAACATATGTTCCCAAGCCTCCAGACTTATAGGATGGATGCAACCCAGGCTAACCACAATTTCAAGAATCTGCTAGAAAAATGCACACACAAGGCCATACTCTATACAATTCTTAATAATCCTAAACTTTCCAGTTTCACAAGGGAAATTGTTATTCTTGATTTATTAAGAAATTTTCTAGCCTGCTTTTCTAGTTCAATTTACAAAAGAAATGTAAAGCTAAACAAAATCTACTAAAATATGCAAAAGCGGTTGATAAACCAGCCAAACTATAAAACAGAGATAAACCAGAAAATAAATATCCACCTTGACCAACCTGAACAAAAATAACTCCTCAGTGATATACCATCAAAGAAAGAGGGTAGAGTTAGTAGTACAGTTAGGCAATTTGCGGCACTGGACTTACTGGTCTTGTGAGTGGAACTAATGTATATTACTCCACTTCCTTCAAAATATGGTAAGGCAGTTCCTCTACGCTCAGAGACTCCCCACTTCATTCTGCTGAGTGAGGCCCTATAGCTCTCCTGTGGCAGGGAATCCCAAAGAGTGGGTGATCTTCCTGTGACTCTTAGCCACAGCTGAGAAAGCCATCCTGCCATCCAGTGCTTCTTGGACTGGGGCCAGGTACATAAAGAGGTTTCTCCTAATTATAAACTTTGTGTCCTGGGAGTCCATCATTCAGGAAAAGATGGTCCCTTGGGCTTTCTTAGTCCTAAGCCATGAAGGGCATTAAAACTGCCTTAAAAACAAATCCACAAATGCTACTAGCCTGCAAAACAAAAAACAAAACAAAACAAACCCAATCCTAACAAGATTCCTGACCAGCCCATTGTGCTGGCAGAGGAGGGATAGAGGAATCCATCAGCCCTGTAATAGCTCAGCACATTTCTTCCTCCTCTCTCTCTCTTGCAGCCCACCCAATTTGTATGCTGGATGCAGAATAGGAACAACTTTGTCCTTTTTCCATCAACCTGCTAATTTGCCTGCATGAAATTCCTTGTTACCTATGGTGACCATAGCAATGCCTGAATACAAAGCTGCATTAAATGATACAGAATCATCGAATAGTAGAATTGGAAGGGACCAGAGGGCCATCAGGTCCAATGCCCTGCTCAGTGCAGGACTCCCAGTTAAACCATCCCTCTCAGATGGCTGTCCAGTTGCATCTGGAATGCCTCCAGTGTGGAAGAGCCCACAACCTCCTTAGGTAATTGGCTCCATTGCCGTACTGCTCTAACAGTCCGGAAATATAACTGAACCTTAGCAGTTACATACACTTCAGATTGCTCCAAGCACCTCATGTCCCAGAGCAACCCTTGCTATGAGTATGCAAGGTAGGTCAATCTTTTCTTCTTCTCATCACTCCATATTGCAATGGCAGTTAGCTTTATGAGATGGTGCTTTGCGTAAGGCTAGCACAAGATGGGCTGGGGTTTCCTCCCACCTTCTGACAATAGGCAATTCATCTGTACCCTTAACTACACATGCAGTATTTTATTAGGTGGTGAGTGAAGTCATTTATGAAGAAAAGCTCCGTTTTGAAAAGTACGGGTGATTAAATATTTCCATGAGATCTGATATGCTCTCTTAGAAGAGGCACTTTCCCACACTGTTTATAACTGTAAAATAAGCCATTCCAACCCACTCTAAACTTCCAGGGTAAATTACACTGGTTTATGTTTTTCCTTGATCTCTGTAAATTTCATTATACTTTTGCCAGTTTTGCTGCTCCTCTTTCAACATGGGACAAGAATGAAAGGCAAAGATTGCCAGACACAAGCTGACTTTAAAAATCATGAGGTAAAGCACCGCACATGGTATTTATTATCTGAGCTGGAAAATCCAAATCTTTCATCATTTTGTGTACATTCTTTATGACTTGTTCCAAATTGATTCAAACTTTTTGAATTTCAATTTAGCAAGGCAAACATCACAGACAATATAGTGTGGCCATAATTTATTTTTAAAATGTTTCATGACAGCCTATATCTATTTTTGAGTGGAGGTACAGAGCAGAAGAAAAAGAATGCCAAACCAGACTTTCAAGCTTGCTATCTAAGAAGTACCTGATCTAAAATCATAACCCTTTTGGCCTAGCTGCTCATCCCTAACTGCAACAGAGTTTAAGTAGAGGTAGCTATATTTCTTAAACTTCATTCCCCCATAAAAGCTCCCTTGCTTTGCTAGCTCTTCGAATTTAGTTTAATAAGATCCTTTGGCACAAAATGCTACTTTTTCCAGCAGCTTCCTTGGCTTACGCTATATAAGTGGACAGAACTGAAGTCAACCTCTTGTATGCAGTGCCTGCTCCAGGTTTGGAGGGCCCCTGGACCCTTCCCTCACTAAGCCTACCTTTTCACCAACACCAGCTGCCATGTCTTGTAATCTACTTTCTCATCATCACTAGCATTTGCTTGTTTGGCAGGCAAAAAATAAGTGGATTGTAGCATCTCATAGAGGCAGGTGAACAAGGAGTTGTAAAGATGAGGAAATGCAGCTCCAGGGCATTCTTGTCAATTCTTGCTGTTGCTCTTGCTGCTTTGTAAGGCTGTTGTTTGTGCATACCTATCTTAAATAATTAAAAGTTTGGGACTACAATCCTATACGCACATACCTGGAAGCAAGTCCCATTGAAAGTGAGTAGAGTTTGCTTTCAAGTATATATGACACTGCATTGTACACTGGAGATAAAAGAATGAATTTTGATAGAGATTTTAAAATGTAACCGTGATTGCAATTCTATACAACTGGCTGGGCAACAACTTTTTTTTATTGAGGGCCCATTATTTATACTTCTTATGCTCATTCACTCACTCCTTCAATTAAAGCACCAGTAATAAGCATCATTGGCAAAACCATAACGGGATGAGCTATAAATAGGCAGTATGCATATTAAAAAAGAGCCCAGGAAACTAACCAAATGCATTCATTTTTTAGTCTGTGATTAAGATGATGAGAGAGAACCATGCTGAGAAGGGTTTTCTCTTTTTTTCCTATATGGCAAGTGATCAGAGAGTACATAACTTTGGTGCAACACAGTATTTAGTAAAACCCCAGCCACAAAAGTTGAGGCATTCTATATTCCAGCGTACTTGTGGGCTTCTGTGCCAAGGTGCAGGCAGTACAATTTGGGGACTGGAAAGAAACTGTGGGGGAGACCGAAACCATGTAAATGTAATACTTCATTTCAAAGTTGAGTCATGTCCAATCACTTATTCCAAAAAGCTTGTCATATGAGCTTAGTTTCCTCAGGCAAGCCTTTTTTGCTTGCCACCCTTCACTGACCATGAGCAAAAAAGAAAGTCTTTGCTAACAGTGTGGAAGATTATTACATGATTGTGACTGCCAGCACATTATGACTGACAAAACAGAGTTATTCATCAGCAACATCTGTTCTTCTTGTGGTCTGCTTGGCAGTCATGCCTATGGAATTGGCTCAGACAAACCACAACACCTGAGCCACCTGCACAACACCTGAGACGCATCACAGGGGCATTTCTTAGCACCTGTTTTGGTTCCTAACATGGGGAAATATTTGTAACTGGGCACAGTTACACAGGTAAAACTTTGTGATTTCTATGTATCCCCCTATTTGGGAAACTTCTAAGTGATCCCATGCTAGTAAAATCTTATATAGGAGGCTGTTTTGAAAATTAACTGATTAATGCACCATCCCTTGTTTCTACATCAGTCATGATTATATAACCCAGCCAAGATTTTAAGTTGATGAAGTAGCTATACCCAGGGATGGGCCACAGGAGCTCTGCAGGCTTCATGCCCATTCCTTGGCCCCTTTTTGTGGCATCCAGTGCTGAATTTACCATGGAAGATCAGAGCTTTTTCCTAGAGGCAGTGGCAGCAGCTGCATTAACCTGGGGAAGAGTATGTAGACAAACAGGACTCCAAAGAGATGAGGACAGCCACAAGTCCACAAGCCACCATCACTCCCCCACCCCACTTTATGCCGATGGGCTTCTTACACACACATCTGCAGCCGGAGCAAATAACAGCCCTCCTTTTCCTTATGCAGACAGCGAGAAAGAGAGAGAGAACGCCCACTCAAATATGTTCGTAAAGCTGAAATATTATATATACATTAGTGTTTTCTTTTCATAGGAGGAGGAGGAGCTCTGACTGTGGGTTGTGATTCATGCTTACTTCTCAGTACAAAAGTTTTTCCCATTTGTTGGAAGGCATTCCTATTTTCTTAAGAGTAATTCAGACTGAATGATGGTTGACTTTGAATTTTGAAAGTGTAAATCCAGGATGATAATCCTGTAGCCTACATTTACTTACTAGGGATTAGACTCAATTGAATTCAATGGTGTGCACTTCTGAGTAGACATGCATTGCCCTGTGCTTTACAGAATGGAAAATGTCCTTGGCTGGCGGTCACAGATACTGCTGCAATTTTAAAACAAGTAAGAAAACACTTGTTGGTCTCACTCATGTTGGGTTTAGCTCTGTCCCCTTTATCTTTGACCCTGCCCCCCACCCGCCCCAATGGACTGTGTCCCTTAGTTCTTTCTGAAACTGATATTTTAATAAAAATTTAATTGAATTTAATAAAACATTTCTATCCCATCCTTCAACTGGAAGCCAGTGGAGCTGGTAGAGGACCAGCATTATATTTGGCTGTTGCAGTGAAAAAAGTTCTCCATATCTCATTTATTCCATATCCTCTTAAGCCACATGTCTAATATAGGTATTTTAGGAATTATCTTAATTTCTTAATCTTTCCTGTTAATGTATCTTTAAGTCAATACATTGCTTCTTAAAAATTAATATTCTAAATGCCTCAGCATTTAATGGAAGTTTGTAGTCAACATTTGTAATCACATTGTAAAAACATAAAAATCATGAGCCTATTAAGCCTATGCATGTGTATCTAAAAAACCCACATATTCCTTCCCAGTTTATCTCTGCTTCCCCTTCCCTCCCTTCCTCTGCTGTTTACTCCCTGCCAAGTTTTAGACTATAGACCTCTTTATATATGTCTTTATGTCTTGACTGGTATATGTGAAGGACCCATCTCTTAAGAGATGAAATAAATACAGCCATGCTGAAATACGCAATATCTTTGCTGCTTTAAATGCCTGAGGCTGAGGTGCCCAATATTATGCAGATACTGAATGTAGTGAATGAAATGTAACTGCTTATATTTGCTACAATCCATATGAAAAAAGAGACATGTTGGGCCTGAAGAGTAAAACATTATACTACTTCCAAAAATGCTACAAACCTTTCTGGAGAACATGGATATAACTCACTTCCAGAGCCACATTATTTCTCTGTCCTCCCCCAGTCCCAGATTTCTTTTCAAAGCTTGGAGTATACATTTTGTCCTTTGCACATGGGAGTATAACCAAGAGCAGGAGTACATATAGGAGAAAAATACATTGTTCCATTGGTTAATTGGAAACATTCAAATATGGTACTCATTTAAACACCAGATAAAGTAAACAAAGAGAATTGCACGTACATGGAACAGGGGAGAGGAACAACCAGTAACTTCAGAATGGTTTATTTTTCCAAAAAGCATTCATTAACATATAAAAAGACAAATGTTTTATAGAACATCTTTCTCACTGCACCGTTCCCCCAGTACTATGACGTTTATGCAAGGGAAACAGTTCATTCTGCCTTCCTTTTCCATGGTGCAACACACCAAATGCCTACTTCAAGCCTGATGGGACTGCAAGATTTGTCATCACTGGACACAGCTCATTTGAACCCATCAAAGTGCTTCCTACCAGGTTGGACGATGGGTCCATTCAGCTCAGCATCATGCACTACACTGACTGGAAGAAGTGCTCCAGGGTTTCAGGCAAGAATCTTTCTCGGTTCTACCTGGTGATATCTAGCATTGAAATGGAAACTTCTGTCTGCAAAGTGGGCATGCTACCACAAAAGGCCCTCTGACAGCTCCTCATAAATATAACCACCAGTGAGAAGACCACCGGTTATTTTCACTTCAAAGATCAGTTTACCTAATTTCCGTTCATAATTGCAAGATGCTTTAAAATACGGGGAAAGTGTACACCAATACACACTCTTCTTTCTCATAAAACATGAAAGTACACATATCCCCCTCCCAAATGTGCATTAAAAAATTCACACAAGCTCAGAAAGAGGCAGACACATTCAGGTGTGTGAACAAGGTAAGTTATGGTCCAAAATGAAATTCACATCCATCCCTTTCTATAAATCTATAATGTATAGTTTCCATGGAGTCTTAAAAGCAACTTGCTAGAACAAGCTTATTTGCTATGTAATTGTTATTGCATGATTCAGCTTTTGGGTTGGGTTGCCAAAATCTTGATAGTTGAACTGTAAGCTTTGTACAGAGAAGGAATGAACATTGGATTAAAACTGTATAGAAAGAGTTTTGGTTTGCAGGTAACAATCTATGCAGCTCAACACTGTTTATTTTTGCGACAATCAAAACAGTTAGTTTGGCTTTTTAAAAAAGTAAAATATTAGAACTCATAAAATTAGCTTTTTGAGTTTTTAAAGCATCCTACAAAGAAGTGGCCCAAACCTTTTGCTTTAACATGTTTGACAGATCACAGATAATTAATGGCTATCACCTCTTCTGCTCATCCTCCAGACTTGCGGAAACCTGGCAACCTTATCAACCTGCCTTCAGCCATGTTGGTGCTATTGTTGAATGCCAGGTCAGTCCAAAATAAAGCCTTTCTCATCCATGATTTGATCATGGATGAGGGGGCCAACCTGGCCTGTATATTACTTGTATGCTCAACCCTTGCCCATCATAGCTGACTGTACAAAGTGCAGAGGAGGTATGCCCCTGGGTCCCGGAGGCTGTGAATGTCTCCTTAAGAGGAGTGATCCCAGCCTTGTTGAAAGAGGTTGTTATAAGACCACTCCTGGAAAAGGCTGATTTGGACCCAGGGGACATAAGCAATTATACACCAGTGCTGAGCAAGGTATTCAAGAGGGTGGTGGTTGGCCAACTCCACACGCTCTTGGATGAAATGGATCATCATGATCCATTTCAATTGGATTCATACCTGGATTCAGAATGGAAACTGCCTTGGTTGCCCTTTGGGATGACCTATGCCAGGAGAAAGACAAGGGGAGTGCGACCCTGCTGGTTCTCCTGCAGCCAAATCTGGACAGGACCTGGCAACAGTTATCCACACACTGGTAACCTCTTGTCTAGATTATCGCAACATGCTCTACATGGGGCTTCCTTTGGAGATGGTCCAGAAACATCAATTAGTCCAGAATAGGTCAGCCAGATTGTTAATGAAGACTGCCAGATATGATCATAAAAGCCAGTCCTCTACCATCTTCACTGGATCCTACTGAGCTCTGAGCCCAATTCAAGGTGCTAAGACTGGTGTTTAAAGCTCTAAACAGCTTGGGGCAAGGGTATCTAAAGGAGCGCCTCTTCCCATATGAACCTACTTGGCACCTTAGATCTGCATCTGAGGTCCTTCTGAAGGAACCCACTCCTCAAGAAATAAGGAGGGTGGTAACACAAAGAAGGGCCTTTTCTGCAGTGGCACCCTGACTCTGGAACAAGCTCTCCAGACAGGTCTGCCTGACACCTTCTTTACAGACTTTTAGGTGCCAGATGAAAACCTTTTTATTTTCAACAGTAAATTGTTAACTTGTTTTAAGTAGCATTTTAACTATGGGTATGTCATTACTGTGGTGTATCTTATATTGGTTTAATGTTTCTTATTTGTAATTGTTGTTTTATATTTTATTTTAATCTGCATTTTATTTTATTTTGTATTCTATTTTGTATTTTATTAATGTAATTCGCCCAGGGAGCTGTATGGCTAATGGGGTGGGTTATAAATTTAATAAATAAAAAAACCATAATTCACTGCCAGTCTTATACCACATCATTTTGTTTCTTTATTGAGTTTGCTGAAACACTTGAAAACTGCAAGCATTTTCTTCTTCCATTTTTCTAATATAGTTATCTTTTAGCTGAGCTAGACATACATATTCCTTGCTCAAAATGTATTGTTCTATGGTTTTTAGCAAATGGGTTTTCAGTATCACTACTATTCTTTTATCATCCAACATCCATTTCCTCCTTTTATTCTTGTATTCAGTAAACACTGAACCTCAACCTTGTGCACTACTTAGGTCAGTGGTTTTCAACATCGCTTGGACCAGTGAAAACAGGAAAGCCACCTTGGGGACCACTGAGGCAGAAATAAAAAGCACCATGCACATAATACAGTATTATGTTTATTAGTTTCCAAACACAATACGAAAGAAAGAAAGAAAGAAAGAAAGAAAGAAAGAAAGAAAGAAAGAAAGAAAGACAGACAGACAGACAGACAGATCTCCAAAACAACCAGAAACTGAGCAACAAAAAATGCCAACACAAGAACAAATACTGAAATTGGCATGGTGTGGCTCCCAGCTGGCTCCCACCAAGCCATCTCTCCCCTCCCACCCCAGCAGCATTGGCGCACCCCCCTTGAACATGATGCCAACCGGGGAAGAGGGGGTGGAGCACAGCCAGCCCCCGTGCTGCTCTGCAGCGAGTGGGATGTGCCCCCACCCCAACGGAGTGGCAGGAAATCTGCAGACTGGCACTGGTCCATGGACTGGTGGTTGAAAACCACTGACTTAGGTAACACAATTGCACTACTATTTAGCAGCTAAGCAATTTCAAAATCTGAAACATTATGCAGATGCTTTCCTTAGGTCAAGCTTAAATACTGCTTTTGACTTGGTGGTTCACAACGTCATTATGCATCTGAGCTTGAAACCATTACATAGCCTTGTAGCAACTAACATAAAACTTCTACTTCTGGCTACAACAGTTCTCACTTCAGGGACAGAGCAAGCACTATCATTAGGCAGAGTGATTTTACGTAATATGAAAGGACAGCAAATTGTTAGTTTTTTGAGCTGCTGTTATTCTACTCTCAGTGCTTGTAGAATTTTCTGTCTCAAATGCCAAAATAACTTGCAGAGCAATAAAATGAACCCTAAAGAACATCTAGTGGGCCACTGGGTCATTTAGATTCCACCTCCAAGGTTGGAAAACAGTTCTGACTTCTGATAGGGATTCACATGTCAATTCCCCTTCCCACCTTCCACCTGTACTTGGTACAGATGGAACTGTACCAGCTGCATCTCCAGAATGATCTTGGAGAAGATGTCACAAGGGAATTCCAAGGGTTGAGGATGGTAGGACACTGGTTCCGCCAGAGTATGACATATCCAGGTGGTGCTCCATCCTCCTTCCCTCCCATCTGAAGCATGCGATTTGCAAGGCAGGAGGATCGTGGCGATCACCTTTATGAAGATCACCTCCATGCTTCTGCCTTACAAGGCATGCCCATAATCCTCCAGGCTTAGAGGTATATGCACTGTATTGTGTCCTTGGTCAGCCTTAGGTATTAGGCACTTTCCCTTTGGGTGGTGTGGGTGTGCCATTTGCTATTCCATCTCAGGCAGCAAATTGTCTTGGGCAAGCCCAGCTGCAGGAGCATGAAATAAAGCCTGTTTAGGCAACTGAAGCTGGTGGGAAAGCTGGTTCCTAATACATGCAGGACTTATGCCATGAGGTTCTGCCCTAGGCAAAAGACACCAGTGCTTTGCATATATTCAAATTACACATAGAGACAGAGGTTGGGAAGGGACATCAAAATAACACTCCTTCAACTGCAGTGCCTTTTCACTTAGGAAAACTGATCCTCCATTGTTTGCATCATGGTTTCATGTCTGCCTTGAAAGTAAGCAAAAGACTATAATGGATTTTTAAAAAATAAACACAAATTAAAATGGTCCAAGAAGCCTCATATAATCTCCACCGTATCATAAGCTATTCTCAAATACTGGTGACCCAAGGAGTATTTCCCAAAAAGAATGCTTTAAAGCTCATAGTCCCATGACCATCTGGGCTCTAATATGTGTTTGCTGTCACAGATATCCGCAACAGAAATGCAGCTCTGCTGAAACATTTAAAAAACTAAAAGGAAAGGGCCTTAAAAAAAGTTGTGCTTGTAAAATAATTGCTTCCAGAATGTTTCCACTCATTAGTTCAAGATTTCAGTAGAGTTCTGCCAACAATGGTTTTCCTGTTCCAGTTACATCTGTACAAAAGGATGGAATATTCATCCATTATTCTCCTTTCTCTTATGTCTAATGCACTTCTTAAAAGAACCTTTAAATAATGGAGCAGACCAAGAGTATACTCAAATGTGCTATTTATGATGTAATACTGTCCTCTTGTGGGACTGTACCACCTGCTTGAAATGGTATAGTCCCACAGGTGGATGAATCTGGGGATCACTTTTCAAAAGGAAATGTCATATTGTCAGCAAGCATGGAGTGGAGATATCAAATGGAAAAATTCTAGACTTGTCTTTACCTTGAGATAATGGCTTTCCAAGCACAAGAAGATGTTGACCTGTGGGTGCCTGTATGCATTCAGAAACACTATAGTTTTATGACTAGGACTGTATCACTTACTCGGCTGTACTTTTGAATCAGCTCTGAAACTGCACCAGCGTTTGCCTATTGATTTCTTTTCTCTCCAGAAGTTTGGGGTTTAGTCTCTGGAACTGGGAGCAAGAACACCATTTGAAACAGAAATAATGCAATCTGGAAAACTACCTAACTCTTGCCAGCTCATGAACTGTTCTCAATATAACATAATTAGCCCAGTCCCCATGTGAAGACAGTCACCAGTGCAGGCTCCTTCTAGGCACAGGAGACAGTAATTCCATCCAGCAGGTGTGCTGCAATGATGCAGCAGAGCCAAAGTATGCAGGGACACATTGTCAATACTTTTTGACCTGAAGGGGCACTGACATCACCTGCCACACCCTGTACCGCTTCAGATTTCTTGTATGAATATGCCTGAGGCACAACCACATGGCCTGAATCCCACATACCTCAGAAACAGTGTCTCCTTCTTAGCGTCTCACCAGCTCAGCATTGTCTCACTCTATCCTGGCATCCTACACAAGGTGGTAGTTTGGCACCCCACCTGACACTAAAGTATCTGTTCCCTCTAGGCTTAGCTACAATTCTCCCAGTAGCTAGAAGCAGTGAATTTTCTCTGCAATGATAGTTGGGGTCTATCCCTGTTGCAATGCAAAGAATATTGGGGTGGCCAGACCAGCTGCAACTATACATGAACACTCAAAGAATTGGTTGTTGATGTGGAAAGCAGAGCTGACTGAATGCATGGTGCCATAGCAACATGGCTAAGGAGACTGATGAGCACCTGCACTTCACAATCCATCCCTACACTAGTGGCATTCTTTGATACCCGCAGTGCAGATTTTCTACACAGAGAAAGCCATAGAAACCCAAGCAGTAGAAATTATAGATTTATCAGCCTCCATCCCTTATCTTTAAAAAAATTAAGAGAAAGCACTGTCAAACTTAGAAATAAATATACAGAGGGACAAAGCTTGCTGAGGAAAAATAGTATAACTCAATACAAAAGGGGTACTTATTGTTTATTAAAACAGTTATGCCTCATTCTTCCTCAGGCAGTTTAACACAATAGCAGAGTAGAAGGAAAATCAAGCAAAATCGCCAGTCAACAAATTAAACTAGTTAGAAACACCAGCAGTAAAAATATGAGAGAGACAGAAAGATTATATACCAGTTTTGGGAATGCCACGCTGTGGAGACCAAACTTTACGGGCCAAAGGCTTTCCTAAATAGGAGGGTCTGATTACTGCAGCAGAAAGCCAACAAGAAGGGAAGTAAATGAAATCTCCCTAGGAAAGAGGATCTACTGTCTGAATGCACCAACAGAAAAAAAGTCCAGTTGCCTTCTCAAATTCTGTAAATGTGACAGCAAGCACACTCACAATCCAGCTAGCTAGCTAGCTAGCTTGCTTGCATCCTTTCTCCCTTCCTTGATCCCTTGCCTATCACCCCAGGAAATCAGCAGTATGTATCTGCATACAGGTGAATCACAAGGCCAGGTTTGCCAAGTGTCAGCAATAAACCTGTGGCATGTGGATCACTGGTTAGAGCACCAGAAGTCATCAGTAGGAACTAATGGGCAATTTTCACAACTGAGGTAAAACAGTGTGAGACACTCCATGAATCTGCACTGGATTTGGTGTTTCATAATAGTAATAAATGTCAACAGAATTAGAAGCAGGTAAATAATATCAAATTACTTAGAATTGTAAAGCATAAAATAAGTGAAAATTGATGGTACAATCCTATGTGTATTTACTCAAAGGTGAGTTCCACTGTGTTCAGTGGGACCTACGGCAGGAAATTGTGCACAGAATTGAATCCAAAGGGAAAAAATTCTAAATATACATTAATGGGGTTGGAACCGATTGTAATTTTCCAAGAAAGCTCTCTGGTTTGTGATGCTTGCTAAGGATGCAACAATACAAAAAAGCAAATTCAATACTGAGTATTAAGAAAGAAACTGAACCACAAGTATCCATAGACTGGACCACAATTCAGTTAGTGGCCCTTTGGTCCCACTGAAATCAATGCAAAATGTTAGATGCAACTCAGGTCCCATTGATTTCAATGGGAACTAAGTGCAACTATTTCAGTCTCAATCCAGCATAATGCTATTACACAAAAATGTGGCTGGCAGTGCTGAGAATACTGTGTGCTGTTTTGGCTGTCCAATTTCAAAGTTGGAATAGGTATAGGAAAAAGTGCAACTAAAATTATCAGAAAAGCAGTACATTTTCCACATGAAGAAAAACAGAAGAGAGCCTGGTACTTTTGAGTTTGGGTAAGTGCAAGTCCTAGCAGAAGCGTATAAAATTAGGAACAGTATGAAGACAGAGGAGAGAAAATATCCTGTATCAAAATATTAGAACACAGGATCTCCTGGTGACACTTTTTCAGCACATGCTGGTTTCAAGTATAAACAAAAGCACATTTTCAGGTACCACATAATTAACTTATGGAATTCATTAACAGATGGACCTTATTCCAGCATTTAGCTATACCAAGGAACAACAGCGGGATCCTCTATGTAGTTATCCATGCTCTACACAAGACTGCTGTTGGGGGGGAAGCTGTGCTATGCAACACATGTGATGGTAAGTGTGTGGCTGTGCAGTTTCGCCCTGACCCCAGGGTGTGGGCTGGTATACACAGTAAGTGAAATGCCTGATTAGGGCTAATGTATGATGGAGACATTAGGTAAATTTCTTTTAGGAATTTTTTTTTAACATTAAACCTGCGTGCTGTGGCCCTTTTTCATTGCTTGTATAGATGTTTAATTCATTATGTTTTAATTGGTTTTAATATGTTTTAATCTGTTAATATGTTTTATGCACAATAAGCCACCTAAGAAGTCTTGGCAATTATAGGCAGCCTATAATACATGCAAGCAAGCAAGCAAGCAAGTAAGCAAATGAAGGCTTAGGCTGCTATCCAATGAGGCTGCCCATAACCCTCTGAACCCTGTGCAAGGTGGGAGGACTGCAAAGGCAAAGGTCCCAGCACGCAAAACACTTAAGCAACCAATCCTGGCCATCTGTGTCTGCCTTAGTAATGGCAGGAGTGTATGTGCCCTTTCCACATACTACAAAACCAATCTCGGAGGCTGTTATGATCTTGGAGCCACAGCCAGTGCAGTTCTTTCCATGCTGGGTGCAATGCTGGGAGGAGGGCTCTCTGAGTTTGGAGTCCCAGCTGTGACCTTGCTGCAAGTTCTCAGAGTTGGAGCTGGGACATGGACAAATCCTATGGCCATCTAGACTCTGTACAGTGGCCAGTGACTGTGCTGCCTGCCACATGCATGGCATAGAACGTTATCAGTAACCATCATTATTGATGAAGATGTCCATAACCAGAGATGGAATACAGCAAACTGCCTTATACCAGGGGAGAACTTGAGCCTACCTAGGGCAGTACTGCCTGCTCTTCTGGGCAATAGCTCTCCAAACTCAAGCAGATACCTTTTATATAACCTACATCCTGATTCTTCAAACTGGAAATGGCAGGGATTGAACACAGATTTTCTTCATGGACCACTCCCAAGTGGTACAAACCCACCAGAAATGGCTTGAGTCTGCTGAGTTAGATGCTGTTTCAGTCCTTTTACTGTTATGTTTGACTGTTTTTATTCCAGTCGTGCATTGTTAGCTGCTATGACTGCCGTCTCCTTAGCAAATCAAATAGTTTTTATTTAATCATTATATTTATATCCTGTCTTTTTCTGCAAGGTACGCAGGGCAGCTTATATAATCCTTCTCCTATTCATCCTTTCAACAACCATGTGAGGTAGGTTAGGCTGGGAGTCAGTGACTGCCCAAAGCCACCCAATGAGCTCTATGGCCAAGTAGAGACCAGAAACTGAATCTTCTGTCCTAGTCCAGCCCTTTAACCACTGTGCCACACTAGCTGTAAATAAACAGTCGCTCAGCCACTGACCCTTCCCCACATGCCCTGATTATGCACTGCTGCAGAAAACAAGTGAAGATGGCCTTCTCTCTCATACCAGCATAGGAGTGCCTGGTTAGCCAGTGCTGGAGAGAAAAGCTGGAATTGCTATACTTTCCTCTGTTCTGAAAAAGCCATTTCTCTATGGGAGCAGTGGCGGTAACAACAAGTGCAGTGCAGATTGCAAGAGATGGAAGTGCATGGGAAGAGAACACAAACATCCAACTTCCAATTTCATACCAGTGTATATGTGGAGAACATCAATGACAACATATGGGGGGAAGCTTTAAAATCAAAGAGAAATACAGATGGTTCCCAGACCAGAAAGGTTTGTGTTTGTTTTTCACTAATTTTTCTGTCGTTTTCTAAATCATGATATATGAAAACAATTATTTTCCTTGGAGGAGGAGGATGCTGAAATGTCAAGGGCTCCTTCAGGCTCTACTGTGATAATGAATTATTGAAGAAATAAAAATTTTTGCTACTTCAGTGAAGAAAGACATTTTGTGACCTTTTGAAGCTTTATAGCGATAATGAATTTTCTGCAGAACTCAGACACTTTCAGTTACTCTATTAAAATAAGAATGCTTGAGGAATAGCTGTGACCCTGACCTTTGAAAAATTAATGGAGTACTGATTTTGAAGGAACTGATAAAAATCTGGTTATTATCTAGACTCTTATTTATTACTGTCATGCCAATAATGCCCAGATGTATATATGATAACTATTTTTTAAAAAACTAAACAATGTTCTTTAGTGACCTTAATTCACCAGTTGAACTATTAGCCCTTGATATTTAGATACAAGTTCTCTACACATTCATTGTCATGCTGATAGTATGTTTTGTACAAAGATGTTGTGGTTCAAAATGAAGGTCTTTCCAAGTCAAGGCATAACCCTATGTATGTTTGTATAGGAAAAAAAATTCTATGATTCTCAGTTTTAGGCTGGAGAATGCTGGGAGTTGTAGGGCTGTTTTCTTTTTAAACGTTGCCTGCAAGTAACATTACCATACTAGGTTGGACAGGATAAACCCCAGATGATATCCTGTAATAAAATGTGAGGAATAGAATAACTAGGTTCAGCCATAAGTTCAAATTAATTTATCAAGGATTGATCAAGGATTTGATTTTAAGAACCATCTTTTTCAAACTGGTATTAACAATCCAGTGCAGAGAAGAGCACAATATGCTATGTTTTAGAAAACTTAGTTTTAACTAATGCTTTACAAAAGAGAATAAGGAAGCTGGATAATAACCAATGAGAAGGTTTCATATCAGCACTACCTAAAATACTAAAATGAATGTCAAAAGAAGGGAAATAATTAAAAACCAAGGTAGAAAATCTAGACACAGCATTGATTCAGCAAAATGTATATTGTACGTACCTAGATGACCAAAGCTGCCTTATACCAAATCACCCTGTTCGTCTATCTAGCCCAATACCATGCAGTTTGACTGGCAATGGTTCCCTAGGACAGAGGGGCACAGATGGTAGATCTAAATCTACTGGCAGATCTCTGGGTGATCTCAGGTAGATCAGCAAGGATTTCTGATTCCCACTCAATAATAGCACTAATAAAATGAATCTCCTGCACTTCCTCCTTTACTTACTTACTTACTTACTTACTTACTTACTTACTTACTTACTTACTTAACATCTTTACTGCTCAATAGCCAAAGTCCTTTGGGAGCATTGTCTTTGGAAAAACAATGTATTAAAGTGCCCTTTTCCCTCAAAATACAAAAATTTAAAAACAATTTTAACCAACAGCTAAAACAACATAGCTGCAAAAGGCCTGTGATGGGTAATCCCTTAAGTCCTTGAATATCCATGTATATTTTAAATGCCTTGGTATAAAGGGCTATTTTAACCAGACACTAAAAAAAGGACAAGAGTTTGGCATCATGCAGGTCTCAGTGGGGAGGTCATTCCATAGCTGCAGGAGCTCCAAAGAGACAGCCCTCCCTCTTGCTGCTGCCCTTCAAGCCACCTTGGTGGAGGCCCTAGATGTTGAGCATAGCAGGCAGGTATGATTGTAGTTGAAAGAAATTCTGCATTAGGTAAATTATTCCACTCAAATTAAGAATGATTGGCCTAAGCAGGAGCAGATTTCTGCATGTAAAGACTATGAGATTCACTTAAATCTGAACTTATGGTAGTCAAAATCACTATCACAATCAGTCACTATCACATTCACATTCACAACCAGCATCCTGGACTTAGGTTTCTTTTGCACCAGTCTCCAACTGGGTGATTGTGGGATCCTAGTAAAAAAGGTAGATTGGACAAGCCTGACATCTGCCCATCCCTGCTCTAGGGGAGACATCCAAATGTATCCACCCACCAATGGAATGGAATCCATACTCCTCTGTATATCCCTTCCCTAATGGGACACTCTACAAAATATTTGGGGGACACATGAGAACTATAATGGGTGAGGAAAAGATGAGAAATTCCATTATGTGAGTGGAAACCTACTTGCCCAAATATGGATGTAGCCTAGGGTTACAGGCAAGAGTCAGCTTTGAGCAGAGACGCTGTAAATTGCATTTGGGAGCTTACAGGTAGAAAGCATGTGCTCTGCTGAGCTACAGGCCATGCCTTCCCATATCTTACATTTTGTATATTGAAGTGATATCTGAACTTATGGAAAAATAGATCAGTATAATTAATTTTACTTGGATTTCAGTAAAGCATTTAATACAATATTATTAGAAAGTTGCAGGTTAGGATGGAAAAGATTGGAATTAAACAGGTTATTCTGGTCCCTACTTGACCATTAAACAGGCTAATTAAATAGGCATGGCCTATTTATGAGAGATGTTTTTATACATATACATTTATACATATATTTATCTTGCATTGTCTGATTAACTCTGAACTAAGTTGCCTTTTGTATTCAGGCTCCCCTCAGATAGTAACCTTCCAAATTGAATGCAGTCCACCAACTAGACAATTATCTTGATTCTGAAATTCCAGAAGAGAAACAAAAACAGGAGATTTATTGATTGCTAAGTGGACAACCATTCCTGGTTCCTGGTCTTCATTTGGAAAAATGCATGCATAATTTATCTGTTCGGCACTTTTAGAGTTGAGAAAAAATGACTATGTTCATACAATGTAACACACAACCTTGCGTGGTTACCATGGTTTGCATTTTTTACCATGTCTACCTGACAGATGATCATGTGGTTTCTACTTCATCATGGCTTCCACAGTCCTCCTACTGCTGGTGTGTATTCCTCCAATCACTGTGCTTGAAATTCACTCCCAAGGTGCATCACTCCCTGCCTATATCACCTGCCTCTTCCTCATTGGTCCACAAATAGAGACTGGATGACTGGAGCAGCTCCTGTAGTTGTCACTCTTTCCAGAGGCCTCTGTGGTAGTTGCATACCATGATGTAGAAGCCATGATCTTGAGTTTCAATAACATGATGGTATAGAGAAACCATAGGACAAACAGTTGTTTCCTGTCATGGTTTCTAAAGGCCAGATTTGCCATGGTGAAATACTATGACTGAGTTCAGACAACATGACAGACCAACAATGATAAAAGACCACCATGGCCTGTCATGTTGTCTGAATCCAGCCCATGTTTTCTTAACTCTGACAAGTAACAGTTCTCCAAGGTCTCAGATTCTGCCCTACCATGATCTGATGAGTCATGTGGCTCAGAGAGCAGACTGGGCAGGACAGCAGATCACATCCCTCATCCACTGCCTATTGCTGTCGCTGCTGCCAGTATTGTCACCACTTCACCCAACAGCCCATCAACCCTGGAACACTGCTGCACATTTGCTACTGCAGCAAATACTATTGAAAGCAGATACTGGTGCCTCACCATCTCTCCAGGGACAGGTTGCCCACAATGCTTCAGTCTTAGGAAAGAAGCCTTTGTCAAAGCATGGCCCTGAAGAATGAGATTGCCCTGGAGAACCTGAGAGAGCCTGTGCATCCACCACCATTAAAGGGTGAGGAGTGGTGCTGCTGAAAGGACTGTATGAGGACAGGCTTACTAGTTTGCCTCAGGTAGTGCTCTGTCTTGTGTTAGCCATGGTCTTAGGCTGAGTTGCTTCATGCCACATGCAATGTGATCCTTTGGACTGGTCATGCCACAGAAGGAACCTAGTGCCTACTTTCAAAGGACAGGTTCCACCACCCTTTCCCAAATAGACTCAGGAAGTATTTACAATTCTGTGCAGTGTATCACACAGCTCATTTCAGCCATGCAAGAATATTTTAAACCATTTCCTTATCATACAGGCACCTACCAAAGTGCATTTTATTAAATCTTGTTCCATATTGTAATCTACTCTTATAGATAATGTATACTTTTATTGGGAGGCTTGAATCAAATGAGCTCTATGTACTTTGTAGTCCTGAAATTCTAAGGTTTCAAATTCACAAAATCAGGAGGAGGAGGAGGTTCCATGGAAATCATACAGTTTTCATACATTCTTTTAGTTTTCAAATAATGACAGGTGTTAGACATTAGAAACAGCAAAGAAAATATGCTTCTTTGGTTAGAAAAAGTAAAGACCCCCTTCACACACATGATTATGTACCTACAAAAGCAGTGCATGCCTTCCCCTTACACTGTGTTCTTTCTGGCACAATTCTATATTTTCCCATCAACAATGAAAAGAAAAAAAAAAAGAATGGCACAAATCAATGTGGCTGGGTAATAACTCACAGTGTCTTTTCAGCCCTTGTGCAGCACGTAAAAAATGGAGCCCAGAGGAGCTAACTGTCCTGTAATCAAGATAAATTCTTCTGATATTCTTGCAAGTGCAATATATAATGTCACTGAAATTCAAAGTTGATTTATTATAAACTAAATATTCACATATTATAAAATATTAATGAAAAATGAAATGGGCAATTCCATAATAAATTATGGCACCAATTCAACTGAGCACAAATGTTGAGCAGGTATACAAAATGAAATCACAGGCAGTCTGTATAATTTTGTGGAACTATGCAGAATGTTCACTAGACCAGAATGTCCACATCTCAATAGAAATGCATGTGAAAGAGGTCAGAAAATGAGCTGAGCTGAGCTATTCTTTGTGAATTTTTTTTCCTAGCTGGTGACCATCTCTACAGCTTGCAGTAGTAATTGCAAAAATGCAATCACAGATGGCAACAGAGGCTGCTGAAGTGATGGTGCATGAGCAGGACTGGAATATAGTACTTTGTGATACAGTATACTTCACAAGCCATTGTTATCACAAGGAAACACTATGTATTTGCTGCTAAGTTTCACAGCACAGATATTCCAACTCCCTAATGGATCAAACAAGTCAGTTCACACATCCTGTCATTGCTGGCTCAACTGAACTGTAAGCCAAGCAGTGTGTTGAGTCTGTGCAGCTAAGGATTGTTGCCTCATTCTTATTTGTACCTTCCATGGGGGATTTTAACACTGAACATGCATCCATCTGTTTCCATGTATATAGGGAGCTATTTTGAATTAATGACAGGGCTGGATGGGGGCCAGTTGCAGCAATCCTATACCCAGTCATGGATCTGCTACTCAGTGGAATGCAACATCAATAACTGGGCACAAAACTGCAGCCACGATGCATCCTTTCCAAAACTGCAGAACTGTGTATGTCATAATAGTTTTATTTGCATGCAGATATTTATTTGGGTAGTTTTTAGCACAATGCCTGAAGTAATGGCCTTATAGATATTGAGGGTACTAACACATTTTTATTAAATTAGTTCTGATTAAGTAATGGACTCAATTTATCATGCTTCTTAATTTCTGTGTCTTGCATCTTTGCCTTTAAGTCCAATTGTGTTTAAATTAAATTTACTATAATACATAGACACATGGGTCACTCTATTTCTGATTTTGCATGTACACAATGCATACAATTGTGAATGGTAGTGGAAGTCCCTTACCCAGAAATAACTCTATATCAATGTTGCTCTCTTGAATCACCTCTGGGAAGCCTTTAATAAAAACCTCCAATTTGTCTTTTCAGATCGATAAGATTAATGTTTAACACCTCTTTAATTCATGAATTAAAATGCCAAAAAAAGAAGTATATTGACAGATTCTGATTAACAATCTTCAGTTTCAACTTGGGTTGAGCTACTTTCATGATGTCATTCTGTTCAGATCTTGAAAAATAAAACTGCCTCTAATAGAATACAGAGTTGCAGCACTGCTATGCGACAGGCCATCTAGTAATGGCTGTGTGGTCAGGAACATGTTTGGTTTAGGAGTTAAGGAAATTTTGACTCAGAGCCAGTTGGTTTTTAATTCAGCTGAATCACTGAAACTTGATGAAATGCCATAAGACTATCTAAAAGAAAGCAGATCCTTCACAATGGAAGAGCTGACGTCACCCTCCCAGCTGCCAAGCCATCAATAACTTCGGAGACCTGGTAGTTTTTTTAAAGGAACGATGCAAAGTTTAACAAATATGTGTGCTACATACATTTTGCCATTTTCCCCAGTGCACTTAAGTGCACTTAATTTGAAACATATATCTACCTATTATATGATTTTATCCCTCTATAAGAGCATTCAAGTGACATATTCATTAGGGAACAGTAGGTTTTCTTTAATTCTTAAGGAAATGTTGTATGAAAAGATTAAACAGAAAGGCAAGAGAATCTGCAAATGTAGATGATCACTAAAATATTTTTAAAGCACTTCAGTGTCTAGACATTGGTTTCTGTTCAGTGTAGCAACGTGTTGAGTCTCTGGTGGGCTAATTTATGCAAAAATTATAGCATATGTTTAGCAGGGCTTATTTCCTCCAGATCTCTGTCACAGCAGAACCCACAAAGATATTTTTTAAACTTTTGAAAAATGGTTTGGCTCAGGCTGTAACAGAAAGAGAACATAAGCCCCAGTAAACCTCAGTGTGTATATGACTGTTTGGCAAAACATTACTGCATCAGTACTTTTGTGTTGCAAGATGCTCCTGGTCCTTTCAATGTGTCTCCAGAATGGACGGCATCCTGCTTTGGTTTCTAATATGTTACTGGAATCCCTTTTCAACCAAATGGCTGTCCAAATGTAAATTTGCAATTATCTCTGTTAGAAGTGCACAAACATTTTGACCCCAAGGATGACACTGGGAGGTGCCAGACAATACAGATGCACAAATGTAGATGCAGGGATAGGAAAGGGATTCTCCTGCTAGTGCCGGCAGGAGAAACTCCAGACCATGCTGCCTCCCTGGCAGAGAGGCTGATCTGGCAAGCTGCCAGAAATCATTTGTCAGGCAACATGTGGCCTGTAGACTGCACTCTTTGCAGTCCTTGTCTACATTATGTCTCACGGATAATTGTATACTGTTGTAAAATAAATAATTACAGAAACAGTGTGCACAAGTCTCTGTCTTTTTATAAGCACTGAGATTATACACTGTGGCCATGTAACGTGTGGGCAAGGTGCTGTTTTAGCTGCATCTCTCTCTCATTTACAATGCCTACCCTTTCAGTTAAAATGTATTTTGAGAAGCTAGCACTGAAACACCTGGGAACATCTGCAGCAACAAATCTGTATAGCAAACTTTAAATCTGACCCAGGCAGTAGTTTACTCAACATATGCAGGGGTGTGCAGGCTTAGCCTCGCAGGATCTACCTTCTTTTTCACTGGAACCCAGGGTTCACCAGCCAGGGCCAGGTACAAAATGTCTGGCAGACATAACATGGCAGAACAAGGTGCCAGTGAGCTTGTGCTCAGCCAAGGAATTTCTTTGTAGTACCAGAATAATATCTTTCACATATAAATCTAATCCTGTTTTTCTTCATGCTCTCTTGATTTCCTCCACAAGCCATCTTGATGCTAAATTGGAAAGGAAAATAAGGCTTTTTGTAGTTGCTATTGTTAAATCACTGGCAGACAGAAGTCCTTGTTAATCTATTGAATATCATTTAGAGATCTTTTAGCAGATTTCAAGTCTGCCAACCCATTTTTACACACCTGCCCAATCTCTGAGCCCCCTCTCTTGGAATGAGGAGCACAGTGTTGTAGTGTCCCACTTCTGGAATTAATTCCATCAGGACAAGCTTCCCCAACCTGGTGACCTCAAGACCTTTTGTGTTTCATCAGCTCCTGCCAGCACAGCTGGTGGTAGTCAGGATCACCTGCAGGACACAAGATGGGGGAAAGCTGCTCTAGTAGATCTGTGCTGCTCAGCAGTAATTTGATACTAAGTAAAAAACATTTTATTTCAGCTTGGCTGCTTTTGCTGGTTTATCCTGGCTCTTTTATGTTAAATGATTCTGCTACTGTATTTTCAATCACTATGTATTGTGATTTTGATTGTTTTAATTTGATTTAACATTATTTTACTCTATTTTGCAAATGAATGCTGGAAAAGAAAATATAAATGTTTTAACAAATACAACTAACAGAAATCTAGCTTATATGGAAGCATTTTTGTATTGGCAGTTCCTCAGATTTGTATTAACATCCACCATTTGGTTAATTACATAAATTGCAAACAAATACTATAGGTTCTAAGATAATTATGTAAATATTGCAGGTTATCAGAATTTTTAAAAACTAAACAGCTATAATCTAAGAATACCTGACAGCATCTTTATAAGACAGAAATACCAGCTAGAAACACTGCAAACCAATAATTCCAATAATAAAGAACTGAAAAAAGAAAACCACCTTGAATTACACTGAGCAAGAGAAGAAGGTTAAGAGTAAATGCGACTGAGCATTATGAAATGGTCCAGTCCATATTGTGTGTCACATTAATTAAGAACTTTGGTGCCTTCTCTAGAAGCCATGCAATCTTTACACTTTTACATGAATCAGAGGTGAATTCATCTCCAAAATGTTACTGAATGGAATTATGTTAAGGAATATGAGCAGGAGAGCAATTTAGCGCTCTCATAATTCACACTCAGAATATTATATTCAGGCTGCACCAGTCTTACACAACTTCCTTCCTTGTGGTCCTCCAAATGTGTTATCACTGGGTTGTAGCCCAAGACATCTGGAGAATAAGTTTAGGGAAAGCTGTTCAATGGAACTTACTGCTCAAGTATACATGTGTACAATTTCAGAGCATCATGTTTTGCAACAGGTGTTAACATATTGGGAAAACATGAAAAAGGGAGTTGAAAGATGTAGAAATACTACATCTTTGCTATAGAAAATAACGCTATAGATAGTAATGCAATTTAAAGAGTTAAAATACCTTCTAGATTCAATATTTAGATAGATTCATTTCAGTGTTCCTTACAAGGGGATCAAAAAAGTTTTGTCATATTAGCACCAAATGCCAGATGGAAGGCTGAGTCTTAGAAGGAACATGACAAGCCTGAATATGGTTTAAATCTGAATTTTCATTGATCTGTGGATTGTCACTGAACTGTGACTTGTTATGTCATCTAAACAAATGCTTTGTTTATCACAAACAACCACAAGAAAATCCATGGTTTGTTGGTTGCAAACTGTGGGTTGTGTTGTCTAGATGATGTAATGGCCTAACACTCCAATGGTCAAAGGTATAAGGTATTTGCCTAATCTATGGAAAGGGAAAAATTATCCTGTGGATATCTCTTGCTCTCTTTATTTATAGTATTTATGTATTCATTTACATTTCAGGGTCATTGGTTCCAAAACTCAGCACGAAAACAAGCCAAAACCAGCAGAGGGAGCAGACAAAGCCAGCGTCCTGGATCAAGGGGCTAACCGAGCAGGCCCCATTCCATACTCTAACCAACTGTACCATCATTGCGGTGGCAAGAAGTGAGCCCTGGCAAGCAAGATCATGTAGCTTTACATGGTTAGTAAAAGAAGGCTTGTATTCTAAAAGTAAAATTTAGCAATTAAGCAGAGAATGTTATGAAGCTCCAGATCTTTAAAACAGTATCATGACAAATGGCTTGAAACTGAGGAAAGGACATGTAGAAATGAGGTGAAGTATAGGAAGCAAGACTCTGGAGGATTTGAGCAAAACCCTCCTTTCTGCAAAAGCATTTCAGAAACTGAACCAGTGACATGAACAGCAATGAGATTTCTTGCACCATGTGGCTCAAATGATGCATTATATAGATGTACCAAGATACTTTGATTCCCATTGCTGTCTTATGATGTTGCTACTTATTATACACACTCCTGAGTAGACTGAAGCTGAAGAGAAGGAAGACTGACTGGAAGATGGTTTTGCACAGTTCAAAATTGCCTTCTTTAAGCAATGGGGAGCAGGAGTTGAGAGGTATGCCTGGATTGCATCTGAACCATGAAACAGAGCAAAGCATGGAAGGGGAAGGGAAAGTGAGTAGTAAAAAAGGGGGAAGAGGGACTTCCCTTTCCCAGCAACAACAGTAACAGCCCTTAATCCCTGCCAGTGTCTGAAAACATGTACAACATATATGGCTGCCATTGTGACATTTAGTCTGGCCTGCAGTGATAGCACAGATGGGTTTTTTTGGGGGGGTTGTTTTTTGGTTTTTTTTGGGGGGGGGTTGGTGCTACTGTGCTCTTTGTTCACCTCTACTGTATTCCTCAGAACCATCCAAGGAACGAGTGCAAGTTATTCAAACAGGGCTGTTATTCTTTATCTTCACTGAAATCTGCCCCATATATATTGTTCTTGGTGGTTAGTTAGAATTTACATGAGGAGTATAAATTCTTCATTCTGCATTGGGCCCAATCATCTTTCTTCCAGAATCTTTTTGTTACAGCTGTATAAGACAATACTAAGGCAGAGATTTTTGAGTGCCTTGAAAAACACCAATCCATTCAAAAGGTGTGACGCCTATAATCTGAAAACAGGTTAACTATTTTGAATGTTATAGAAGCAAAGTTTGTTTCTTATAGCCTTTAATTTAATAGTTTTAAGTGTTTAATTTAATAGTCCTTAATTTCCACAGAACCTTTCCGACCTGCTAAATATCATATTGACACAATGGCCAGGTTTACTTATTTGAAATTAGAACAATGAAGTACAATATGCAAAGTGACTGCTCCTTTCAATATTCAGCTAGTGCAAGAATGCAGAACCTTGGATAAAAAAATCAAATCTGGCCCTCCTGGGGTCTCAATCTGGTCCTCTGGAGATCCCAAATAGTCACACCCCATTTTACCTGCCTCCAGGCCCTTCCCTCCTATCACTAATCATTTAGAGGTGTTTGCACAGTCTCCATCCCCCCCATTCCAGCCCCTCCTTTTGCCTAATAACAGGCAGCAAGAGCTTCAAGACATGATATGCTGATATTTTTGTCCCTGCTCCTCTTGCCTTTCGTCCTTCCTACCACTGGAATGTGGCCACTGAAAACTTCTCTGAAATTGAATTTGGTTCTCAGGCGGAAAGAGGGTGAACATTCCTGAGCTACAGTAACCACCCAAAGCTTTTGATCCACCCAGCAGAACATAGCACATCAGCTATGTATGATGGCACAGCAGGAGCTTGCTAAACTTGCTGGATTTGTTATCTGTCTGGGACATCAGAAATGAAGATTGTCAGCTCCCTGGCAGACCCCAGCACATGTCTGGTGGGCTGCCTCTGGGCTCAGAAGTTTCTAAGTCTATGGAGAAATTTTCAGGTCATTACTTTTGAATCCTAACAGTAGTTGCAAATTGTTATGACACAAGTATACTTCGAAAAAGGGATCGTTTAATGCACATTAAATGCACTAACAGGTTTTAATGAATTTTTAATATAGTGTTGTTTCACATACCTTTGCTCCCATCCAATAAGAGAAGACATGTGAACCGACTGAACTGCACAAGTTTCTAACTACTGTAAAGAATGATCTGGAACAGATTTTGTTCAACACTCTCAAAATGTCTATTTGGTCAGAGGAATGGATCAAAGATTCTACTCCCCTTTGGTCAAACATATGGTCAGGGATGCTGGATACTTTCTGTCCCACACTGCTCTTTGTAGCCAAGGTAAATGCATATATCGTATCCATCTGCAAAGCTATTTATGTCCCTCAGGATCAGGGATACATAGCTATCACCTTCAATGTCTACAAAGCACACGAAAATTTGTAAGAGAACTGACAAATAATGGAGGTAGTTCATACAAAATCTTCTGAGATATAATTTAAGAAACCACTCAATTAACATAAATCGCAGGACTGGCTGCTCTTATATAGTTTGGCAAGAAGAAAAAGATTACAAAAGATAGCCTGAGTAGCGGATGCAACAGACTTTAGAGGAACAGTATGTCAGCCAGATGAAGAGGTAAAAGAGGAAGTCTTTTTCTAATGAGGCAGTGGTTACCCCAACACCCCTGCCAAATGTGGGGCTCCGGAAAGACTCTGTCATTCATACAGTGCCTATATTGTCTTGAGATGTGCTGCATTGTTCAAGCTGGAATGAAGGGCTCCTTCCTAGTCATCTCACCATCAGAATGTTAAGAAATGCATATCATTTGTAGTATATGCACTGGGAAAAGGGAAAAAAGTAAACCTGGTCATTGTGGAATCTATGCCAAGAGCAAATATCAGACTCAACTCATTTTTGCAGTAGCATATTATCTTGGCCACCAGCTTGGTTCAACTAACATCACAGAAAATGAGTTCCAGAAGAGTCATTGCTTTGCAGAGCGATGATCATAAGGGGAGTCAGTAGGGCTGCATCAGTCAGCACAGTATTCTTTCAAGACTGGTTGGCACAGCAAGGCCTTGAATCAGACAGTTCTCTTGTGCTGCTGTCACCCACAAGAAGCACAGATGCAGCCAACCACAAACTATGTACCCATGTTGTTTCTATACAGGAAAAGGCCAAGTGCAACTAGCTGTTCTATGTAGGTTTCACATCTAAAAATTAATTTTAATTTCTAAAAAGCTAGGTAATAGGGCTAAACATTTACTGAAGTTTCAGGACCTGCCCCTTTAATCCCAAAGGTATGAGATTACAGGAGTGAGAGTAGCAAAAGAGATGCACTACATAGATGCCTATGAACATATCTCATGTGCCTGCAGGACTCCTGTCACTGAAAACAGGTTCAGCAGGTGAGTCATGGTGAAGGCTCAGTCAACTTAAGCTCTGCATATGGAATACCATCTACCTACCACAATGATTTCTGACCAATTAATTAACTACGTAGCAAAGTACCCATGGGGCAAGTCTATTTGATTTATCAGAAAGCTGCAGAGAAGATCTGGATGGGAGAGTCATTGGCAAAATGAGTACATGCCACTTTGAGTTCTGCTTAAGAAAGGCAGAATATAAATAAGTAAAATAGGGAAAAGTTTAAAATAAGCAATTCATCCATTCATTACAGTTCAGTATCACCTAACATCCAACATACTCTAAATGGTTCATAACATGGGAAAATGTAATGTACCTTTAATCTATAAAACCTTTAACATATAAACGTTTAAGATAGTCTGAAAAAAAAAGAATAAAAGCAACAGCACTTGATAAAAATGTAATATTAAAAAAACCTATCACATACCATCAAATGCTGGGAATAGAAGAAAGTCTTGACCTGATGCTGAAAAGATGAGCACAGGCAGACCTCAGCAAGGAGAGCATTCCACAGTCAGGAGGTGAACGCTGAAAAGGCTCTTACTCCTTGCTGCCATCTCCCAAGCCTCCCTTAGATAAGTCTTTTGGAGGAGGGCCTCAAATGTTGGTTGCAAAGTATGGTTAGGCTCATATCAAGAGAGTTTCGGTTTTGTGGCAATATAGAAACTTAGTCAATATAGTAAAGGTAAAGGTTTCCCCTTGACATTAAGTCCAGTCATGCCTGACTCTATGGGGCGGTGCTCATCTCCATTTCCTAGCTGAGGGAGCCAGCGTTTGTCCGCAGACGGTTTCCGGGGTCATATGGCCAGCTTGACTAAACACCGAAGTCACGGAACGCTGTTACCTGCCCACCGAAGTGGTACCTTTTTATCTACTTGTATTTGCATGCTTTCGAACTGCAAGGTTGGCAGGAGCTGGGACAGAACAACAGGAACTCACCCCATTGTGCAGATTCGAACCGGCGACCTTTCGATCTACCAGCCCAGCAGCACAGCAGTTTAAACCACTGCGCCACCTGCAGTCCCTTAGTCAATATATACATACATAAATAAAGAGAAGCACCCTATGGAATACAACTTGCAGCTGCTTCCATTTTGTTGAGAGGAACAGCTTTCACACACAACAAACTATTTCAGGGAGTCCTTGCATTATATATTATAACAAGAACACTGAGAGATCTCTGCATGGTTAAGAGTAGACCTGTATAGCATGTGGCTTCCATAGTATGCCAGCCTGTCCACCTGGTGCTTCATAAAATGTTTTGCAGTACCAGCAAGACCAAAACATATGTCTGGAACATGATGCCTTACGAAGTGGAATGCTTTTGTCCTGGCCAAGAGCCACAGTATATTTTCTTTCCACACACACCCCTCCCTCCCTCCCTCCCTCCCACAGAGAGGGAGGGAGGGAGGGAGGGAGGGAGGGAGTTGCTGAGCTGCTTGCCTGTCACTGCTTCAAGGAAAAGAACAGCAAAAAGTGGCTTGCACACGATGCAATTCCTAATTCAGCTACTCCCTCCTCCCTCTCTCCCCTCTGTTTCCTGCACTTCCAGTTTTGCAGAAGAAGAGTGAAAGGGAATGTGCAAGGCATCAGAACTGCAAAGCCTGGGAACCCTGCAAGGACTGCCATCTGTGGTTTTGGACACCTCTTTGTTATTACATAATAATTTCATTAAGGAACTTAGAGAGTGTAAAAAAGGACATGTTCCAATGAAAATTTTCTTAAAACAATTCCCACATGGAAAAGCTTAGATTCTGGCAACAAATAAAACAAAACAAAAAATAGCTGTGAAGAACTGTAAAACAGACAGCATTTAGTGGAGAAGCAGAATTGGCAAAACCTCCCAACTTGTGTAATTACAGCTCAAAAGCAACCATGGGATTTGGAACTATGTTGCCATGTATGAACTAATTCTTCCCACACATCTATAGCCCTCCATCTGCAAGGTTAACCATGGAGCTTTATTATACATGAAACAACACATGGGTGTATACACACAGCTATTAGAAGATCGCCAGCACTTCTCAGTGCTGGAGACAGTTTGCTCTCTGGCATGATGCCTCACCATGTACCTGAGACATGTGGTTATCTGTCAGCAGCTCCATGCTCTGGACTACATTATGGTTTACATATGAGTAACTCTGGAGCACAAGAGAATGCAACAGACTCTGGGAATGATTTAGAGGGTAGTTAACTGTGTGCTGTAGATGAGATCACTGCAACATGTTATGGCAAAGTAGAAGAATGGCTGGTGTCCAAGCTTATTTCAATTTTCCACCTATAGAAAAATAAAACTTACCTGGCTGGAGGAAATTCCCCCTTGGCCTTAACCAGTTCTCTTAAGTCTTTAAGAGTTCCAGAAATTAATGATAGACTCACATGGTGATGGATCCACGAAAATTGGGTCTATGTTATGAAGCAGCTCCTTTCTGGGTGATGGTTTTCCTTCACTGCAACAAAGGTTATTAGGGGGAAAATATTACATTTCCTTCTACAGTTTAAAAGAACCTTGTGCTTACTCTTTCAGTGCTTACCTTTTGATCTTTTCAAGAAAGAATGAAGTCTGTTAACATGGTGCTCAAAATGGGTGCACAATATTTATCTGTACTGGGAAATTTGTACCTCAATGTATCATGTTTGTTTTAAGGTGTGCAATTTGCTTTGCCTTACAAAAAGTGAAAGGGATTTACAGTGAATCAATACAAAAAAAATTACATAATATTTTTAAACTGAACATGCCTAAACTGGACATGTTTTCACTTGTTTCTGAATTACTGAAGAGAAGTGCTCAGGAGGCTCCTTTTGGGCAAGAATTCTAAAGTGCAGTGGTTTCCTAGCTATTTATTAATATGTTAACATAGATATTAATACCTTGACTTAGTACAGAAAACACAATTAAACACTCTCAATGGTCTACCTTCATTAAGCAGAAAACAGCACAATTTTATATTAGTTAGCACTTCTGAACGTATTTATTTATTTTCTTCTTTGTATAGATTATTTCTAAGCTGCTGTTTATGGAAAAAAGACAATAAAACTGTGACAAAACAGTACCAATCATTTCTGTTTTGGCCAAAATGATGGTCTCACAACATAAATGTGACTTTCTTTACAAAATGTACAGCAAATCCATCACAGTAGGCCTTCAAGCATATTAAGAGTCTACACCAAGAAAACCCTTCACTACTTGAAAAAGTTCTTCCAGATAACATTGAGCAGACTAATGGTGCCAGAGAAGGAAGGGCAGCACCATTAGATTTTGACCCTCTATATGCAAGATTTTATTTTTATTCACTTCTGAGAAACCTGATTGCTATGGCTGTAACTTTATCAAGATTGCTTTGTCCAATCAGAACTCTGGTCTACAAGACTTAGGAAAGCTGACAGGATCAGGGTGCTGGACAATCCCAATGACTTATAAAGTACAATCCTTTGTTCTTATCCTGGAAGATATTCAGTACCAAAAGCCAGACAAAATAATAAAAACATCACTCCGGGAAGGCAAAAAGTTTAAATAACTCGAATAGAAAGCTGTTATAAGTAACTGATGCATGACAGAATGAAGCAAGGAGGAGACTGTGGTCAATTTTATGTACTGTGCCTGTTGCAAAACTATAACTGTTCTAGATGCTTTCATTCTTGGGGGAATTCTATCTGCACAGTATCTATATCATATTTTAAAATCCAATCAATTTTTAAAAGCTATTTCATTTTAATTAAAACACCCAACTAAACTAAGACTGCAAATCTCTTTTGGTGTTGCTGATAGTTTAATGATGTAATATCACCTCTTTCCAGCTTGTTTATTTTGGGATATCAGAAAAACCTTGCAGGAATGTATCTGATTACATTGTTTAAACAAAACAACCAGCATTCTGGGGAACACTGCAAAGACATAGGAAGTGCAATAGGAGAACATTTAGATAACAAAAACTTTGTCATGAGTGATTAGTATTAATCAAGCTATTGGAAGGAATGGTTTTGAAGGGCAGCGCAATGGACAATCACTGGGTTGCAGGAATTTGTCCACTGTAAGCAACTGTATTATCACTCTTGTTAGCAAATCCATTCAAATATCCAAATACATTATTTCAAGATCTTTATGCATGTTCTATTACACTCCTTCCTTGTCTACTGATTAGCTATCTGGAAGATTCTGAAAATGCTTAGGTCTAAAAATTAGAATTTATGGGCACTCTGTAAATTCCTTATATTAGGTTAAATCCAGTGTTGCATGAACAGACCGTCCTTCATGTAGCAAGGTTTCCTGGTCTGCACAGTCCTCTATGTACCTCCAAGATTCCACACCACAGGGTCTCCCAAACCTCTGTAGCAGACTTGGGGTATATGCAGTGTCCACAGTGGAGAGCAGAAATTTGTTCCACAAGCAGTTTCTGATCTGCTGGTGGAAAGCCAGTGAATCTGAACCAATTAAATGCCAGATGTATGATGGTTTGATCATGTGGTTGCGATTATGTTCTCAAAAAGTCCATATATTTTATAAAGGATGTGTTCATATACATACTTGTAATTTAGCATATATAATTTTTGGCTTTCACACATTCATTTTTCAAGAGACAAACCATTTCCTTTGGGAAATGCCATTACATATAAGTAATATTGCTTTGCTTCATTTACCCTGCTTCATTTTCTACTACTTGCCTGTCCTTTGCTAACCGTTGCTTTTGCTTTAACGCCATGTTAAATTCCTGATGTCAACTACAGACTGTTTGGTTGCTTTTAATAAATCCTGTCTATCTATCCACCTATCCATCCTACCACATTTCAAAGTACATAAGACATAAACTTTTAAAACATTTGATGGATAAGGATTTTGGTCGCACAACATTCATTGTGAAGAATAATGTCTTATTAAAGCAGAATTCTGTTTCAAATGTTTTATTGTAGAAATTACCTGAGTGTTTCCCATAAATCAAAGCCATCTAAAGGCTTGGTGCCATTTGTACTTCCTCCAGCAAGCTTCACCAGAGTTGGCAGCCAGTCAGAAATGTGGATGAGGGCATGACTTTCCACTCCCTTCTGCTTCAGTAAAGGGCTTGCAACAAATCCAGCACCTCTAATTCCACCTTCCCACAATGTCCACTTTCTTCCTCTTAATGGCCAGTTATTTCCACCTGCCATAGTTTGGCCTCCATTGTCTAAAACATAACAACAAACAGTATCAATATTAATCATATGTACATATGTAATTCTTTAGATCTGTTTTAATTAACAAGGTTTATTGGATAAAAACTTGTGACCAGGGGATACAGGACTGTATCTTAATGGGAAGAGCCCATAGCTCCATTCATACTTAATGCTAAGCCGTTATTTAGGTTAACCTAAAGCAAAATATTTTGTTGCTTGAGCAATGAACTGTCTTGCAGACAAACAAACTGTGGCTTATTTCCTCTATTTCTGGTTCACTTCTCTCACAATCATTTGCCAGCCATCAGAAGCCATCCACTGCCCTGTGCTTCTTTGTTTCCAACCTGCTTTTGCCAGATAACTGTACTTCAGGGTATATGGTAACAAACAAACCAGGAATAAGCTACATCATAATGAGCCATGCTTTAAACAAGCCAGATTTCACAGTCAACAACAAACCAGTTTCTGGTTTTGGTTTGTAGCTGATTAACCAATTTGTTTGCTGGAATGGATTTGGACAAAATGACACACTAGATTTCAACAGATCACATCATATGTACAGAACAGACCAGACATGTTTTCATGGAGGTCTGAAGTTGAGTGCCCAACCTCTGACACTGACCAGGTTCCCATGACATAACAGCCCATGTACTGCCATTATTATTATTATTATTATTATTATTATTATTATTATTATTAT
>NW_025336087.1:10780602-10972996 GCF_004798865.1 Varanus komodoensis | reverse complement strand
TATTATTATTATTATTATTATTATTATTATTATTATTATTATTATAACATTTCTATGCCGCCCCTTGCCGAAACCTCGGGGCGGCTTACAACATGATAAAATACATTGAAATACAATAGTACATAAATGAATATGAAACCCTTGACTGGAGGTTGTCAAGGATTCTTGTGTCAAGCAAACCCGACCAGCAGGAGTTAGTTCAGAGTTAGACAACCCTCACATAAGCTATGGTCTGTTGTAGGGTTACATGAAGGTTGTTTTAAGACTCAAATAACTCTCACCATTGGGTTCACAAGGCACAGCAACCCCAATTGTGGGCTGCAAATTCATATTGATGGCTGGCATGTGACACAGCTCCTCAAAATTGTTTTGTGAACTACCCCAAAACTGGGTTGGATAGACTGATAGTCTGACTCAATAAAAGGCAACTTCGCATGTATTGTGTAATTCAAAGCAATTCCACTTGGATTTGGATTCATAACATATAACTAACTGCAAAAAAATGCTGCAGTAAACATCCTGATTCTTTGTGTAGTTAAATAAGAATATAAACATAAACAATTATTATTACTATTACATTAAATTTCTATACTGTTTGTAGCTGAAGCTCTCTGGGAGATTAACAACATCTAAAGTCACCCATCCAGATTTCAACCAGGTCCAGCCCTGCTTGGCTTCCAAAACTAGGCAGGCTCAGACACTCCATGCTATATAGAAGCTATACCTTTACATCTGATAGTTAAACAATGAAGAATTAATTTTTTACATCAAGATACAAGCTCTCCACCTTTGTAAAAGTTCCTATTAAAAGCATTTTGCTTGCACCTGTGACTTGCCTCCTGTTGGGGAAGTATTCCACTGCCCTGTGCTTCTTTTGTTTTCAACCTGCATTAGCACTGCTAAATGCAGTTTCCTTTTGTTAGCAAAAAAAAAAAAAAAGAACTCATACTATAATTACCTTTCCCCCTGAATGTTTATTCAATAGAGGAAGTAAATACTAATATTACTTTGTCCTGATGAGGGTAGGTTACTGGTTGGCCTAAAATATCAATCATTAAAAATACCTTTAAAGTGATTTTAATTGACAATTAATTAATTGAGCAATTATTGCTTTTATACCAATTCTTATAAAGAGCATCATTTGAAAAGAAGCATTCCCCATTCTCATACACAGGAGAAATGCCTCTTCTATAATAATACCCAATATGACATATGCAGGTGTCATCGAAACACAAAGACTGGCTGGATCTAGAACAGTCCTTCTGTTCATGGAGTGAATACCTCTGTTCATGGAAGGTACCTTTGCCCTTCATGGGTGGGGTTGCAATCCAGGGAAAGTGTCTGCTCATTCAAGGAAGTTGAATCAAGATGCTCCCACTCACAGAAAGGAAGGCCATTTTTGCTGATTCTCCTTCTTCCCTGCAGTCCCTTTCATGTGTGTGCCCACACAGACAGGTAGGTGGATGTGCAGACACACACTGCTCAGGAGTGTTGGAGGATGCTTCAGAATAGCATGGGGGTAGGTGCAGGAGGCAGCAGACTTGTGAAGGGGCAGTTATTAAAATTGAAAAACATCAAAATGGCACTCCAGAATCTGCACTGCCTTCCTATTGGTAATTTTAAAGTTGAGGTCTACAATATGCTCTTAGATAATCTAGAAGAGTATAACAGAAATAATGATAGAAGGAAATGATGACAGGCTGTTTCATGGCAAAAACTTTTGAGTTTTGCAGGTGAACAGAATTTATGGGATGAAAAGAATAGCAGTGTCTTATTTTCAAAATTTATACATGCTGTTCATTCACAGGAGTCCAAGGCAGTGAACACAACCACAAAAACCAGGAGCCGTGCAGCTAATGGGGTGGGTTAGAAATCAATCAATCAATCAATCAATCAATCAAATAAATAAATACCAAACAATTCCAATGCAAACATCATATAATTGAACATTAAAACAAGTTAACGAACAATAACTCTTTAACCAGCAAACAAAACTGAACAATCAATTCAGTTTTAAAGCATTAAATGTTAAGTTTCTAAAATATTAAACAGTTAAAAACCCTGAGCAACAGGAAACATTTTAAATTGGCACTGATAACAAAACAAAGTCTGACCCATCTCCTTTGAAAGTGCATTCCAGAGTTGGGGCATCACCACAGAAAAAAACATTTTGTAGATACATAATTTAAGTTTTCCATTTATGGTACGTGGAGAAGGACCGTCCGCCTCAAAATCTTAGTGTTAACTGATGAATGATTTAACTATGCTTGCTATTACTTTCCCCTACGTAGTGCAGTAGAAGATGCTGATTTTCAGTCTGGAATACTGTCAAAAGGTAACACAAACAGACAAACGTGTTGCTCCTCACTCAAAGCTGAGGTGCACTAGAACAGTGGTGTATAGACCATGTTTAATGGATACCCTACAGCTTTAGAGATCTTCCCCAACCCTTACCTCCCCTCCCTGCCCCTCGCCTCCTGCACCTTTTCCATTATATGTTAGGAAGATATTCTCCCACAGAGAACATTGCCTTCCATTTACTATTCACATGTGGAGAGCAGAAAGTAAGGACACCAGAGCCAGAGACATGGGGAGTGTAATACAGTCTGCATTACATGCTTCGTAGCACAAGTCCATTTGCTATTTGGAACCTGCTTCCTTCCCTCCAGCCTGCACCTAAGAGTAGTCACTTTCTTTCTATCTCCTCTACAAAAAGTTTCTGAAGGTGGGAAATCAAAGAAGCTTATTTGGAATTCTTGTTGAAAAACATGGATCATTTACTTGGGACAGATGCTCCTCATATTCATAGAAGTGCTTCAAGATGTTCTTTATTAGTACAAGGCTTTTTGAGAATTATGATGTTTGTTGAAAGTTAGTGCTAAGAATTAAAAAGTTATTTATTGTAAGCTCGTGAACTTTGGCCTCCCCTTCCAACCCAATGTAACATTTCTTCCTATTGTCCATTTTGTAAGTGATTTCCTCTAATCTAAAAGTGCATTTAACACAGAGAGTCAGAGTCAGATTAACTGGGCTGAAGGAAGTACACTTCCCTAACTCCTTCCCAGGTGGCCTCTCCAGTCCAGAAGATCAGGAACCCCTGCTGAACGGGGTGTGCTGTGGAATGGGTGGGAGGAGGAATCTCCCAGATGGCTCTTATGAACGCCTCTTCCTCTTGAGGGAAGGAGATTCTGGATCCAGCCCACAATTTGTAAGCGAGACATGAAGTCTTGCCAAAGCACTTATACAAATTCATAAAGAAGACAGGCAGGGCTGTCTGTTTGGCTTCATTCTGAAAAGCTGCCAGGTACTCAATGTCCTCCTCGTACAGTGAGTGCATTTTATCTTACTTCTCAGCCAAAGGCACCTGCAGTGGCTGACAATGAATCAGTAAACAAGACAGTCCCTGTTCACAGCCTTTGAATCTAAAAAAAGATACAATGCACAAGGAAAAAGGATGGGAGGGAAGAGTGAGTGGAATCAAGAGCCAGTGTTGCATTGTGGTTTAAGTGTTGAACTGGCATACTGGAAAAGACCTGAGGACCATTATGATCCCCAGGAGATAGTGTCTATGACCATTCGGTCCTCATAATTAGACCTCCTATCTGGGCCTTCTGTCTATATTTTTGTTCTTCAGCCTTCTCCACTGGGGACTAATTTTTCTGTGTTACTTTCCACTGTTTGGTATCAAGTAGCAATGTGCTCAGAATGAATTTCCCATAATAAGCTTGGTTTTTTATCCCCCTTTTTATTTTCATATACAAAAAGAAACATATATACAAACATCACAATATCAATAATATAACACACAAAAGCCCAGCTAATGCATAAGTAGTAAATAATACTGTGCTTCCCACCACCCAGGTGAATAAGCTTGTTAACTGATTTTATTTTCAGATAGTCCTAGATGTAATCTAAATCTAAGTAAGACTCAAGGTTGTTTAGTTAAAAGTTGCCAATTGTTTGGGTAAACTAGATATAGTCAAGAAACCAAGAGGGTAGTCCCTCAGCCAAACTGAAAGTGCTGTTTACCATCAGATAGGCCTGGTCAAGGCCAACCTCTTGGTATTAGAATGTCTAAGATGTATATGCAGTTGTCTTTCATGCTTCTCCTCCAGTTGTTGTTGTTGTTAGTCACGAAGTCGTGTCCGACCCATCGCGACCCCATGGACAACATTCCTCCAGGCCCTCCTGCCCTCCACCATCTCCCGGAGTCCACCCAAGCTCACACCAACTGCTTCAGTGACTCCATCTAGCCACCTCATTCTCTGCCGTCCTCTTCTTCTTTTGCCATCTATTGTTCCCAGCATTAGGCTCTTCTCCAGGGACTCCTTCCTTCTCATTGAGTGGCCAAAGTATTTGAGTTTCATCTTCACTATCTGGCCTCTAAAGAGCAGTCAGGGTTGATCTCCTCTAGGACTGACCAGTTTGATCGCCTTGCGGTCCCAGGGACTTGCAGGAGTCTCCTCCAGCACCACAATTCAAAGGCCTCAATTCCTCGGCGCTCAGCCTTCCTGATGGTCCAACTTTCACAGCCATACATTGCAACTGGGAAAACCATAGCCTTGACTATACGCACTTTTGTTGGTAGCCTGGTGTCTCTGCTTTTTAGTATGCTATCTAGATTTGCCATAGCTTTCCTCCCCAGGAGCAAGCGTCTTTTAATTTCTTGGCTGCAGTCCCCATCTGCAGTGATCTTGGAGCCCAGGAAAATAAAATCTGTCACTAACTCCATTTCTTCCCCATCTATTTGTCAGGAAGTTAGAGGACCGGATGCCATGATCTTAGTTTTCTTAATGTTGAGTTTTCAAGCCAACTTTTGCGCTCTCCTCCTTCACCTGCATCAAGAGGCTCTTTAGTTCCTCTTCACTTTCTGCCATTAGAGTGGTATCATCTGCATATCTGAGGTTGTTGATATTTCTCCCAGCAATCTTAATTCCAGCTGGTGATTCATCTAGCCCCGCCTTTCTCATTATGTGCTCTGTATATAAGTTAAATAGGCAGGGCGACAGTATACAGCCTTGCTGAACTCCTTTCTCAGTTTTGGCTGAGGTCTGTGCTTGGTCCAAAATCCCCCAGTTGGCTCCATGGCTGAGTGGGGATTAGAATCCAGGTTGCCTGAGTCCCAGCCCCATGCTCTTAACCACTACACCACACTAGGCCCTTTGCATAATGCCATGAGAATAAGATGGAGAGGAGGACAATCATGTAAGCCACCTGGTGCTCCTTAGAAAAAGTTTGGGGATGAAATGCAAAAAAAAAAAAAAAAAAACAGCAGGGAACACAATGATAACCAATATAAACTTATTTATCATTCTGAATGTTTGTTAAGAACTACAAGATAATAAAATACCTGACGAAGCAATCAACCTGGTTGACTCAGAAAGAATTTGAAAAGCTGACAAGCTAATGTCACATGTTTTTATGGATAAATATAGACACTACCCTAAATCAAAATATCTAGTTGCAAATATTTCAAGCTGGGCACCTTAAAAACCATAAACTGTGATTTTAAATGGATTTCTGCACTGGACTGCAGGATTTTCTTCTTTCTCACCACAAGATAAAACAACATACACAGAGAAAAGTTTCACAGAAAGAACGGCTGGTGGTCAAGATACCATTTGCTGCATAATAGCCTTGATATTCTACACTAGATTCAAGATGACAGCCCATAATAAAATGTCAATGATAGCAGGTAAGAACTCTTCAAAGGCCCACTAAAGAACCTGAAGTATGTCTACTTTCATTAGGAAAGGAAGCCATGGTTAGCTATGTCACTGGTGTGTGTATTGACATAATCCCCATGAATTCCTCATTGTGGGCCTCTGAAGTAATTTGATCCTATGCCCTGTTATTTGAAATACAAACAGCTTACAATTCTAAGCTTCCCTTCACAGCAGCAGTAGAGCCTAAGTAGAGCAACATACACTGTGCTTAAGGGAAAAAAGTTAATTAACTTATCAAGTAAATCCACATCTTGTGCCAAGATCAGTTGAATCTGGGTATCTGTATTATGCAAATGAAGCACATTTGGTAAATGCTTGTGCAATTCATTCTAGCTGCAGCTGTTCCAAATCTAAGAATTGCCTTGCTGGATTAGACCAAAGTCCATCTTACTGCAGCATTTTCTTTTCACAAAAGTGGTCAAAAAGGGGTAGATCTGCAAGCTTACAAGACTGGCATGACAGTGACTAATGCAGTTTGCCCCAAGCATCTGGTAATAATGGAAATGTGCTGCCACTGAATACAGCAGTTCTGCTGAGCTACCAGGGCTGAGAGCCCCTTGCAGATTCTCCATGGGTCTGTCTAGACATCCATTCAATTAGCCATCACATCCTTCAGTGGTAGTGAAACCCCCTAAGTTAATTTATGCATTGATATTGAATTGGAGGTGCCTTTCTTGTGCAAGTAGAGTCCTGTTCATGAGCTGCTCGGAACTTTTGAGGAGCTAACTAGTGCAGACAGGGGTAGCGCTACATGTGCATCCCTGTCTTTCAGGCCCCACCCCTTCATTCCCCAATCTCACCATGTAGACCAGGGGTGTCAAACTCGCGGCCCGCGGGCCAATTGCCGGGATGGGTGGGGGGCCCTGCAGCTTTCAAAGCGCCGGCTGCACCCGAGCCGGCCGCGGGATGAGCGGCCCACCACCACCGCGGTGGTGGAATACTTGATGCGGCCCAGCCTCACCCAGATTCTACTTCCAGCGGCCCCCAGGTAAGTTGAGTTTGAGACCCCTGAGGTAAACCAATGAGATGCAGGAACGAAGGGCACGCATGGTCCTGCCTACTCTGAGCCTTCACATGTTGCAAAGAATGACTTTCGAATCCTTCCAATTCAGCAGTGCTAAGTTGAATGAGCACACATAGCAGCTATTGATTTCAAGGTTTTGTGTTGCGATACAATTAAAGTCTTTTTTATTTTAATAAATACGTAACAAACTTTTTAAAAAAAGATTTCTTCTACTTTGGCTGTTCCAAGAATAAGAGTTGCTGACGCATTAGTTCTGTCAGCTGAGTGTAATTCAGTACAAACGATGTGCACACAATGTTCAGGGGAAAATATGGTGAATAATAATCATGCTAACTCGGAAAGCTGGCTTCTCGCTTATGATAAAAGACTATGGTAAGGTTACTACACACTGTAAAGCAGCAATTGCAAAGCCATTTATAAACTTTTTGAGGAGAAATTATCTTCCTTAAAATAAAATAAATCCTTCATATCACAATGTAAAGGAATTAGGTTTAACACAAGGAATCCTCAGGATTAACAAATGATACATGTGCCTCAGACCTCAATAAATTGGCTAAGGTCCAGTACACATAAGGAAAACAATACTGCTTATGTGATTCCACATGGGAGTATAGAAACCTGCACACAGAATACGAAGAGCTGAAGTGAGGTTGTTCTATGTTTATAGCCCTGATCTTGAATGTGGTAGATTTGTAGATGGCAGCTAGCTTAGAATCATAGAACAGTAGGGTTGGAAGAGCAAAGTAGGCCATTGGGTCCAACCCCTGCTGGTGCAGGCCAGCAGTTACACCATCCCAATGTCTGTTTTCTTCTTGAATGCCTCTAGTGTAGAAGAGCACACAACCTCACTTGGCAACTGGTTCCACTGTTGTATTGCTCTAACAGTCAGGAAGTTCTTCCTTGTGTCTAGCCTGCACCTGGTGCACAAGTTCATTGTTACAAGTCTTACAATATGGGATGATTCTTCTTCCAATGAAAGCCCATTGATTCCAGTGGAACTTACTTCCCTGTAAATTCATTTAGGAATGCACCAAATCTTGTGTCTATGAATGGAATACTGAATTCCAGAAAAGCGGGGAAGGGGGTGTGCAATCATATTAGTGCTGGCTGGGACATGCTGCAAGTTGCATTAGACATTTTTTCCATCTAATATTGCATAGAATTGTGCCTTTAGTCACCAAAGGATGTTTATTTTAAAAGCCCTGTTAATCTATTCCCCAATGTCATTCAAAGCAGTGTGCCCTTTTAGAACTGAATTTACTCATCTGATGTTTTTCAACTTAAGGACGTAATTGAGATGCATATTTATAATAATGTCCTTAAAAGGGGTGTGGAGGAAGCAAGGCTACCATTACTGCACTTTCACAGATGTTGTGCAGGAACTTGAAAGAGTCAAATTTCACAAATATACTGTCCCGGTTAAACAGAGCCTCTATTTACAGTCACAAATCCACATTCCACTGGAGAAGGTAAAGAAGCTTAATGCCAAGGCTAGTACAGATAGAAAGGCTATCTTTAAGCATTTTTATATAATACAGAAGGTTTCCCCAATTTCAGAAAAACATGTGCTTCAGGAAATGAGCAGGGATTCCTAGCCAAGCTGCCAACCTTATAAGAAAAGTCTCCTTTAAAATAAATAAATAAAACACTGCCATAGTATGTTCTTGCTTCCAAGTATAAGGTCTGGCTGAGCTTTACTGCGAGGGAGAGAGAAAAGATAATCTATGCATATTAATGCTTTGTTGTATTTGTGTTTGGGAACAGTTGCCTTTGGTTCTACAGATTACCTTGTTCTCCCCTCTTCTCTCCTCAGTTTACTTGAGGTGGAAGGCTTGTGGCTGTACTTTGTCGCTTATCTTACACAAAATAAACAGAACAATCTGGAGCTAATTTAAGTGGTTTACCATATCAGGATATGGCTGGGAAAGACTTTAAAGGGGGCGGGGAGGGAGGGGAGAGGGAAGCTCAATGCAAACAATGGCTCTGTGAAGCCGAACAGCAGTGAGCACAGGAAGGCTCCGCAGACAGCCTGGCAGACAGCTGTCAGCCATTCCAATAACAATTCCTGCAGCCAATGAAAACTGGCCAGCATCTAAGCTCCCAAACCAACCCAGGAACCCCAACAATAAAAACAAAGGATTAGACATTTCAGCATTAGTGGCATGAGTGTCACACTCATAATTCCGCATCAGGGATATTTCAACCGCACGTGGCTTTCCCCTGCCCCAACAATGATTCACAAATAAAGAGCAGCTGCAAATAAGGCCCATATCTGCAAAATATAGGTCACAACCCAACAAGCTGGTTTTGTTTAGTGCAAATTATAACCTACATTGAACAATCAGGCCAGTTTACATCTGCTTTATTTTTATTATTTTTTTTATTTTTATATCCTACCTTGTTTCCCCCAAAGAAGCCCATGTGCTTAATCCCCCTTGCTGTTTTGTCCTTACAAAAACAACCCTGTGAGGTAAGTTAGGCTGAAAGTCAATGACTGACCCAAAACCATTCAGAAAAGCTTCATAGCCTAGTGGCAACTAGAATCTGGACCCCCAAGTCCCAGTCCAACAGTCTAAGCTTTCCTCTTCTCTGATGCTAGGCCAACACATATTAAAACCATTTTTAAAAACAGTGATATGAAACAAAGTAAGAATGTGAGTCCAATTTTCTACAACAAATTGGAAGAGGAAAAATGGTAATTATTTTTTAGAATGAAATTATTTTCTTGTATGACTTCAAGTTGAGCATTTTGTACTTTATGGCTCCAAAACATTATGAAACTACTCCACTTCTCAACAGAATAATTATTGGCCAGCCTGCCTTCTTTTCCTCTGATTGTTATCGGTAAACTTTGTCTAATATGCTACATCCCAGTCTCTTAACTGGTTTGTGATTTTTCCATTTGTATTTTATGGCCATCAATACTGCTATTAACAAACAGATAATAATTTCCGTATCACCAGGAAGAACTACAGAATTCACATAACAGAATGATGCAATCAATGGATCTAGTAGTAAAATATAACCTTGATTTCATGAAGAACCAAATTTGACAATTATATAATCCTAGAATTTTCCAATAAATATGATATATAGCTGCCCCTGGAATTAACAAATTCCTGCAGCCAGAATTAACACCTGTATAAATACAGCTTAGTTGAAAATGGGCTGTGTATCATCAGAATGAAACCTAATAACTCTGCTTAAGATAAAGATATCCGGGACATATACTTCTACTCCAACCACTAAATTCTCTCTGTTATTTCCTTCCCTAAGTCCCTTTCCCTGTTTTTCCTGTTATGCACTCATTCCTATACCTAAATTAGTAACAGTTCCATTTACCCTACTCAAATCTCCTCTTAACTGGATGCTGGAACTGTTCACTATAAGGTGTAAGATTTTATGATATTCATGTCCCTTTTACTGCAAACACCAAAATATGTCCTTAAGAGATGTTAAGATACTTCTCTGTTCCAAGAGCAAAGATTAATTCTGAGCATACCACATTTTCATATCACACAAACTGGCTGCACAAAAGCAGAGATTTAACCTGTCTGAAGGGAAAGTGGCTGCGTTTTCCAGTCCATTCCAAACTGAGGTCCTGCTCATTGAATGCCCCCCCCCCATTTCCTCCTGTGTGGAATGCCCCCCATTTCCTCCTGTATGCTTCTATGCTCTCCAGTGGTGTTCTTTGCAGTAAGGTGTGTGTGTGGGAGAGGGGCTGGAATGGCAGCTGGGGACTGAAATTTGGCAGGAGACCAGAACAGTGCTTGACCTGAATCCAGAACATAATCTGAACTGGGGGCCAGGGCTGGTGTGAGAATCCAGTGGGCTGTTGACATAGTGCCACTGATGGGCTTCTGCCACCCCCACAAATGAACCCACCCTCCCCTCTAGATGGTTTTCTTTAAAAGTTGACAGGGGGAGCACTGCAATTCCCATCTAGTTAACCAGCTTCCTTTTCCTCACCCCAGCAACTAAGTACCCAGCTCAGGCTGTAGACTTCTGAATATATTTTTTTTAAACTTATTTTAAGTAGCAGCAATCTGAACCAATCCAAAGCTGCTTTTGTGTGGGTCTTGGCCAATAAGGGCATACCACATGCATAAATACTTTGCTGTGCCCTTATTACACAGGCTCATTCCCAAAGCAGGGTCTGATTGCTTTGAATTATTGTTACATTTTTAAAAATCTTTAATATGGGTTATTCAGCATTTCAGCCAAAGGGAAAAGGGTAACAAATGTGGCAGATGAACCTTTGTGAGCCTCTAGATTGTTGGCAGCTGCCTGTCCATACTAATTGCCTTCACTGCCTTTTCTTCAAAATAAAAGTTGCCAGTTCTAGCATGCCTTCTTGCTCTCTATGTAAAGGCTGTGGAACTACCTGCCAGGAGTGACTAGGATGTGAGCATATGGCCTATAAACCAATCTGTTTTTTAATTGGTTGCTGCTGTTTATTTCTTTTATTAGTTCTGCTTTTGATTTTTAAAAATGTATATTATATTTTAATTAAGTCATTGCTTTTATTGTTAGTCACCTTGACTGCCATCCTATGGCAGGAATATTAACATTTATTTATAATATTTTTATCCTTTTTCTTTCAGGGAACTCAAGGCAGTTTAGAGTTTAAAGCTAAAGAACCTTAAGAATGGCTGCCCACAAACAGCACCAGCCTGGTAGACTGCACATGCAGGCATCACCCACCTGGTCAGAATGAGATGTGCTGTATTTGTTTTCATAATAATTATAAGTATGTATGTATGTGCATGCTTATGAATCAGCTTATATAAATTTATGGCAACTGCTGTCCTCCTTCTGGTGATAATTTTCTCTTTTTTAACTATTCATAAGTGGCCACCCTAGCAATGTCTTTTTTTAAACATTGGAAAAAGTGTATGCTGTGAAACACATTCTGGTGTTATCCTAAATACTATCCTGGTTTCTGAGGGTGAATTCTATTACTGCAATTAAAATGAAGGCAAAGAAGAAAACAATAACATGTGTGGAGAGAACCTGAGAGTGGACAAGCCTTTTGCTCAATTATTGCAACATTGGGTGCAGAGAAGCATTGTACCAATGAGGTCTGGCTTAAACCATGAGACCTGATTAATCAAATAAGAACACAATCTGGTTCTGAGTAGTGGTGACAGATTGGCTTGTTCCATGTCAAGAAAAAGACAGGCTATTAATTAACTAGAAAATCATTTGTCAGTTTTAAAATCTCAGCAGGCTTGTAGCAAGTCCCAACATTCTACTTTCTCATTCCACACAATCTGAGACAATCTGAGAAATTACACAGAACACCCTATGATGAAAAGTTCAACATATACAAATTAAGAAAATAACTTCTCAGGGAATTATTAAACTTAGTATTATTTATTATTAAGCAAAAATTAACATAGGAAAAATAATCTGGCAAAAGGACGCACCAAACTTAATGTTTATTAATAAAACTGTAGAGAGGATGGCCATCTCTAAAAGTGTAGAAATGAAGTCAACAAACATATATTCTATACACAATGGGTTGAATCCAAACTGTTCTTCCATCAGCAGGAGAGTCTCCTAAGCAGATGCCCACTCAGGATGTGCCTGCTGCCAGAACAACAGAAAAGGGGCAATTTTCAGCAATTTCCTACTCCCCAGCATCGCAGCCGCCTTCCCACAATATTGGGTCCCTCAATTCTCTTTAATAAATTTGCCAGAGCACAGGGTGAAACCTCCTTCTCCCATGGGGATTCCTCTGCTGGATCAGAAACCTTCTGGGGATGGAAGGAATACTTCAGCACATGAGAGGCAAATTTTGGATTAAACCCAAAAGGTTCTAAATCAGTGGGCTCTACTTTGGTTATTTGTCAACAAAACAAGCAAACGAGCCATGCACTTAATAGTGAAGCTGCTTTCTCAGGTTGTTTGACCCTGTGGCTTTTCTTAATTCTCAAGGATCATGGGACCATTTTCTTCCCCATGCTCACTTTTCTTGTGTAATTTAAACATAAGTAGATCTACAACCCAGTCCTTCTAGGACATTGTCCCCTGCATGGTAATGCCATATATGATGAAACAGCATACTGTGCACCCAACAGACAATCATTGTGGGATGTTCTCAACTCCTCCTCCTTCTCCCTCACTCCTGTCCAGTATATGAGAAGTCCCTACAGCAAGATGGGTCTCCTCTTCTCCCACAGCACTACCTTCCCCTTTGTACTTTCCATTCCTCCCCCTTCTCCCCCTTTATTTTTCAGGAAGGACTTTCACAGTCTCAGATTTGACAGTGAGCAGCAGCCCCTTCAAAGTACTGAAGCAACATATTGGATGGGTTGTCACCAGTTCATCACATCCCCCTTTTAAAAGAAAGCTCTGCAAATGTTCTTGAATATTTTTGAAGCATTTTGAGTCTAACTTGGGCAAGGGTGCACCTGTAGAGATCCAAACTGGGCAATGTCCTGGGAAGTGTCTGCTCTTAAAGTGCAGCAGACACCCACAATGGGCAGAAAAGGCTGCCAAGACCTTCCTTTTTTCTTTTTTCCTCTTGGCAGCTGTCAGAAGAAATCAGAGCTGCAAATGATCTTTGTTCACAAAATGATGAGGGCAGGAGATCACCCATTTATGGCAAGATTCTCTAGAGTTGTTTTTCCAGATGGTCACATTTCTTGAGATTCTAGAGCACAGAGGTTTGATAGCTAACAGGCAAGACTTTTGTTCTCTTATAAGCATTTTTCTTGACAGGGCTATGCAGAATTTTTTGACAGGGACATAAGCAAGCATGAAAAAAACCCTTTCATATTGCAGGGCACTTTTTAAAAAATACCAGCCTTACTTTGCATATTCATCCTTGGTTTGCTCTTACCTCTTGAAGTAACTTCCCACTCTGCTCTAATCTCACTTAGTCCCACAATACAAGAAAAGATATTGTAGAATAAACTGAAATCATCTTGTGGGAAGTCTAAAAATATGGCAATCCTTACCTTATCAGCAGTAAGCACAAGGGAACCCCCTGCCTGATAAGGCATTGGAGAACTGGCAGCAGTGTGCTAGATGGAACAACAATCTCTATCTGTAAGAATCCACTTTCATTTTTAGACTAATTTTGATCCAGAGTAATATGGAAATAAATTAATATGCCAGCATCAAGAGGCATACTGCATTTGGAATCCCTTCATGGTAAAAGAAGCCAAGTCAATCTGACAAGTCTGAAGTTTAGCTATCTATATTAGGAACAATCAAAGGGAGACTAAATATGTCAAGAATTATGCAGGGCGGTGCCAATATGGAATGTCTGAAACGTTTACTTATTAAAAAGGCATGAGGTTGTAGACGGAATTTAAGCAGGGGGCAAGCTGACAAGCAGTTCAAGCTGGTCTTCTGTACACTTCAGTTTGGATGAAGCATTTAGAACTAACTGCCAAAGATAGCAATAAAGGCATGCCATTTATTTTTCATTATTAGTTTTTAAATTGTGTGGGTGAATCCTTCCAGAGCTTATGAAAGAGAATGATTAACTGTATTTACTACAACTATGCTGCCTCTATGAAAGCTTCGATTCATAGCTCAACTAAGCCAGTTAATTTCTGACCTCTGGCATTCCCACTGAACTCGACCCCTGAACTTGTACACTGGAGAATTTAAAGCATGCTCTCTTTGTTGTGTGTGTCTCTGAGTATGCAACACACACGCGCGCACACGCACACACTTCCATTCCTGTCTATAAAGGATCAAATCTGGGGCAAAATACATTCTTCTCTTAGGTTCACTTCTTTACAATCCCACAATGTTGGACATTTTAAAAATACATCAAAGATCAACGCTGCATACAAGCAGCTCAAGGTATGCATCTGCAACTAATTCTGCCCTCAGTTTGAACTCCAAAGTCTCTCCCCATATTATCTGTTTAAACTTAATTTATCATTTCAAAACTTAATCTGGTGCATGTTGTGAAACAACATGGCCCTCTCTAGGGGCAAAAAACTGCTATTTGTATTGTTCCAGGCATGTATCAACCAATTTCTGACTAGCAATGAATGAGTGAAAACACAGCTACAATTCTGTCATTTGCAAAACAAACAGAAACAAATTTACTTATGTACAGCTTTTTTGCACCATTACATCAAAGTAGTAAAATAGATTTTACAGCTTAAATTTATCAATGATGATGATGATAGACTTAGAAAGTTAACACACGTACCTGTTCTTCATTTAAATTTGCAAATAAAACTTTGTGTTGTAGTTATTTTAAAATATCACCTTAATTTGTCTTATTATGCTAGGCATTTCTCTTGGCTTTATTCAATAGAACCATGCATTTATTTAGATTAACAGCCCACTCAGTCCTGAGTACTCGGAGGCACATAACAAAAATGACCTGATATAACAAAAGAAAACTTCTATCAGAAGAACTTTAGTTCAGTAACAAAAGTTACTGATATTCTCTTTAGGTGGTTTATTGTTGGGTGACCTGATGCATTATTTAGCCCTGAAACACCCCAGTGCTTCAGGTTCACATCTCATACTCAGTGACCCATGAATGAGCCAATTGTGGGCAACTGATTAAAGCGGAAGTGCCTGCTATGCTACAGGCAGTGTGCCCACTCGCTCCCAGACAGTCATGGGCTGTTGTAAAATGCAAACTGGGTTAGGGCCATTATATAGTTAAGAGCTGCCCTCAGGAAATCCCATATATTGTAGTGAAGCACACGACAATTCCTATTTTACTTTAGCCATAAGGTGACCATAGGGTACCCATAGGATTCCCACAACCTTGCCCTACCGCACCTGAAATATAGGATGATAATGTATTGTAGCCAATGTTAGCTTTACTTGGAGCTGGCCCATTGAAAGGAAGGGGCTTACCTTAGGATAGGCCAACAATATTGGCCTGCCTTATAAAACTATTGTGAAGATTAAGATGCTGCCTGTGTTTGCATGCCACACTAAGCCATTCTGTGAAGATGCCATGCAGTAGGGTTATAAATAAATTTAACTAAATAATTCGCAAAACAGCCCACCGTGTGCCTCTCAGACAGTCAGGCTCACTGCTGCTTGTTCCCCCTCAGTCCTCTGGCCAGTATCCCAGAGCCCTTTGCAGCCAGTTCTGCTCCAAGTGGATTCCTAATGAGTCACAGGTCCATGTGAGACTACAGGAAATGCCTTTACATATCCCCCTTCCATTTTTTCCTCACAACAAGTGAGGTAGGATGGTGGAGTGATAGTGAATTGCCCAAGGTTGCCCAGTGAACTTCAGTATTGATATGAATCTGACAGTCTAAATATACCACAGCCTTTCCTGTTGTCAACAGAACCAAGCACTTTCCAGCCCCACAACTACCAGAAAAAAGCCCTACACACACACAAAAAAAGCTCTACATGAAGTATCTCTAGGGATAGCCTGCTATCCTTGTTTGTTTCGTTGCTCTTGGAACACTGCAATAAAGGCTGAGGAAGTAGTAGTAGTAATAGTAAAGAAAAGAAGAAGAAAAGAAATAAAGCTGTGATACTTTAAATCAAAGGGAAATTAACAGAGTAATATGAACCATTGTGGAAATGCATGAGTGTGTCCACTCATTCTAACTCAATTCTCAAAAGATAAGGCCTACTGCAAATCTTGTGGCGCCCTCTTCTGGCATTTTTAAGGTAGGACAGAAACTGTCTTATTTTGTATCTGTGTCTACAGCAACTGCATCAATTGAATTTCTGCCTATCAAGCAGTTGCTAAAGTCTCAACACTTTTTGTCAGGTGACAATCTTTCTTATGCTTCCTTGCGGTTCCAGGTTAGGTTTGGCACTAAAACAGCTGTAGGGAAAGCAATTCCAGAACACAGAGAGAGGTGAAAACTGGTACACTATTTTATGCATCATTCTACTACTTAGGCTAATACAACATTACTAAACCAATGGACCATCTAGTGTTGCAAGAACAAAGTTCGCATAGTTATTTTATTTTTTTCAAAAACAAAATTGGGGTTCTTAAAATTGTCTGAAAGGGGCATTTAAAAACATCTTGCCTTCTGATAGAATAATATATCAATGCTCAGACAGTATTACCTTGCTTGTAGATTCTGCTAGTCTGTTTTAAAGCTCACTGGGTATCCCTTTGGCTATTTTACAAGACCCTTCAAAATGTCTTTTCCTGCCAACTAGCATATTCTCAGGACACATTTAGGCCAAAATTTCTTATGTAGAAATGGAAAGCCACCATATTTTCCTTCATTATTACACTTTAGGAAGTGAAACTGAGCATGCAATCCCATACATGCCAGTGCACTGTCTTCACTGTCTTGATTGCATGTCATGACAGCAATTCTGGAGATGAATGAAGTGTGCTAGCTGCACACTTGGCAGTTCTGCTTTCAATGAACAAGTCCAGAATTCCCCATACCTATGTTACTTTGTAAGGTGAAAACATGGAACAATGGGTTGCTTATGGGTTAAACATTCCAGAGTTAACCCAATAATTACCTGTTTCTTTTTGTTGCTTCTGAGTTTCCCATGCAATTTCTGGGACACAGTAGCTGTTGCTACGATGTGTAAAGTTCTCAGTTTAATTGGGTTTAACTTCAATGTAAGCGGGCATTGGATTGCAGCCTCAGTTGGTCAGTTTTCCCATAACTATAGAGTCCATTATTAACAAAGGAATAAAATCCATCACTGCCGTCACTTAAACATATTATTCAACCATACATCAAAGTGCAACAGTATGGTAGAATTTGTTTTGATAAAGGGTTTCACCATGTCAATATTGTAAATGTGTATACCAAGAAAGCATTCCAAGATTTCATCATACACACTTTTTTCCCCTGCAAAGATATTCACTGACACCAGAAAAAACAGTGTACAGCATCATGTATGAAGACTGTGGTGATTTTTATTTTACCACATCTATGTACATTAAAAAGCCATGGCAAGCAGCAGTTTCTTAATTCATTTACCAGCAGTAATACAGAAAGAGCTACAACAATCTAGATGCTATGACTGTGTACAATGAGTATGTTTTATTGCATAATGTTAACCATTTCAAGTGTTTTGGAAAAGCAGTTTCAACCTGCTTCATTAGGGTTGTATGAATCAGTCCCAAGAAACTGTCAGTCTATACAGAGATTTCAGCAGCAAAGTAGAATTAATTGCAGTAGTATTTATCAACGTTAAATACACTGATTGCTGCAAATGCACTATCATATCAGGACTACATCAAAGCAACTTCAATTTCTGCAGATGTCATGCTGAGGAAAGAGGCAGTTATGTTCTTTCATTGCAGAGTCAAACTGGCATAGCCTTAACTCAGTATTATCCTTTACTCTCAACTCTTAAGAGGATCCAAGGCACTGAGCTGGTTCACATGAGGCACAGTTTAAGCTGTAATTCATGCTGGGTACCATTTGCCTAATAACCTACTCAGGTACAGCTTGTCATGTTCTCTAGACTTGACAGCATGGTTTGCTGAAGGGGGAAACAACCCTCAAGCAACTCAACAGTGGTCCCTGATTTATTTGAGCCTTATTCCCCTCCAACAATTCTTGCCAACATAAGGCATGTTAAGGCAAGTGATTAGACAGATGATGTCCAGTATGTACCACAGCTTAAACAGGCCACCATGCCTTGTTTGACCCATGATGATCATGCAAATTGGCTTACAGAAGTCAAATTACTGTATTATCTTAGGAAGTGATGCTTACAGAATTCTGCCCAATAGCATTTCTCCCCAAGATCAGAGTGGGCAACCTGTGATCCAACAGATATTGTTGGTCTGCAACTCCTATCAGACACAGTCAACATGGCCAATTGTTGGGGTGATGGGAATTGCAGTGCTCCTTCTGAAGAGCCACAGGTTGCCAAACGCTGCCCTAGATCGTAGGGCTCTAAATTAATGATCTTGTTCAGGAATGGTGCCAATGTACTAGCAATCTGCCATGTCCTGGACTGTGATCTACACAGGTATATTATGCTGTACTCTTCCATTCACATCTTCTCTTTCCTTACAGATTGCTGCTCAATGATGGCACATATACATATTGATTAGACCACAGTTCAAAAAAGAATGTGGAAATAATTAGCTGATCACACCACATTACTATCTAATCTAATGGACCTATGTACTGATGCACATCAATAGCATTAGAAAGGAAGAGGGCAAGGGAAGGAGTGAATAATTGAAAGTTGTGGGAAACTATACCAACTTGGGGGTTAATTCTGGAAATATTCCAAGTCATCCAGACGGGAGGCAGATCAGAACACAGAGCAGGGTCAGTATAGAAATATAAAGGAATGGTGCAGAATGGAGGAAAGCTGCTTGTCCTAATGTTATGATGCACAATCCATTCACTTCAGAAATTAGGGCTAAATTATTAAACCAACAGAAAGGTCACACATCTGGCCTCTGCCACTGACTATGGAACCAAGGGTTGCTAGGAGACTTTGTTCCCTACCTCTCAGGAAAAGCAAGGCACTAAGGAAAGATCAGCTTAGTCTCATCCATCCATCAAAGAAGGAACAACAGTTCTAAGGAGGAATTCCCAAATTATACCCATGCTTTGTAACCAAAAACTATTCCTACTGGCCAACAAGAATAAATGTGTCTTTGAACACATGGAGAATGCCTTTCCTTTTCCATCCAGCAAGTGGCAACTTGTCCCTTCCCACATAATTAAGAAGAGGTAACAGTGTAGGTAGCATTTCTATTGCTCTCTGATAATTAGTTCAATATGCAAGACAACATGCTACTATGTACATACTAATATATGCATTCTTACCTGTTGAAAATATGAGAATAGTGTTGTCCCAGAGTCCATGCCGCTCCAGGGCCATAGTGATATTTCCTACAGCTTCATCCATAATAGATACCATTCCCGCATATTTACGCCTCTTTTCATCTTTGATAAAATAATATGGTTCTGTGTATTTCTCAGGTACTTGAAGAGGGTCATGGACAGATTGCAGAGCAAGATAGAGAAAGAGAGGCTATAGTGCATACATGCACACATGTGAGCAAGAGAGAGAGAGAGAGAGAGAGAGAGAGAGAGAGAGAGAGAGAGAGCACAGTGTTTAAATGCAAGAATCAAAAGAATGACTGATCAACTTGCATTTGCAACTACAGCCTTCCTTATGTCTTGAGTTGCCAAGGATAAGGAACATTTCAGAGAAAGCCTTTCCATCTGTATTTTCGGCAGGTTCTAACAGTGGGTATGTGCCAGGCTAGGGAGGCCCTCTCAAAGGAATTCAGATGGGTGGTTACTAAGAAAAATGCCTTCCTTGTGGTGCCGTCCTAGCAATGGAATGAACTCTGTAGTGAAGCTCACCTGACACTTGCACTATCCTTTCATAACACCAGATGAAGTTCATATTGTCACAGAAATTTATGTCTCAATCTGTTTCAAATCCCATCCTGTACATTCAATCCTTGCACTGCTGCTGGCTGTTTTTAATTACATTTTTCTTGTTACATATTTTATCTGCTATTGTGAACCACCCAGAGAGCTTCAGCTACTGGGCACTATAGAATAATTATTATTATAAGTATTATCATTTTAATAATTTTAATAATTATTATTTATTATTAAAATAATAATAATAATTCCTACTTTGTTTTACTTCTATTTCATACCACAATTTTAAACATTTTGAAATATATACTGTATTTTTATAGCATAGTATACCAGTAGAGTTGGAAGAAGCTTATAAGGCCATCATGTCCAACCCCTTCTCCACTTCACCTATGTAGTTACCCATCTGGCTGCAGGCCAGCTTAGCAAAGGTGATTCAACATGCTAGCTTGATGGATAACTACGGCAGGCAGGCTTAAATGGTTTTTAAAGTGTTGTGAACTGCCCAGAAAGCGCCAGCTGTTGGATGGTACAGAAAATGTTAATTAAATTCAACTTGTTTTGATTAGCAAAGTCTGCAGCAATTTAGAATCGGGCACACTAGCTATTGAATTAGAAGAATACAACGCATGCTATGTTGGTGTTGCATGTACTTATGACTGTCCATGAAGGAAATGAAAAGAGCTGAAACATGAGCAATATAGTATATTACCTTGTACTGAGCCAAACCATTTGTCCATTTAGACCAGTGCCATGAACACTAACTGGCAGCAGCTCTCCAGGACTCAAGCTGGAGTTTTTCCAGCCCTACCTGGGGATTAAACCTAGGACCTTCAGCATGGAAAGCACCTGCTTTGCCAGTCAGTTATGACCCTTCCTTGAGGTTCTTGCCATTTCATGTTCACAACAACCTGGGAAAAATCTAAGACTTAGAACCAATTTGCAATTAACAACCCATAGTTTATTATGGCTGCATGGCAGCGAGCAAGGATACTACCTCCTGCTTGCTTCTTCCTTACAATCAAACATAGAAACATATCCTGTTCCTGGGTTGTTATTGTTACATCTAAACAAAGCATTAAGGCGTTAACCCGGAATTAACTCAACAACAAACCATAGGTGATTGCTGGGTTAAATTCTAGGTTGTTTGACTTCAGTTCTAGGTTCACATGTAACCACAACAACCAAGCAACAGGATGTTCATGGATTTTTGATTGAACGCTGTAAGAGCTTTGGTCTAACATATGCTGGCACATTTGGCTCCAACTTCCTTTGCACCTTGGTGCATCACCTTTTGCCTTCATCCCAACTTATTACCGGCATGTGGCCTCTGAAAGCTTCTCTGAAAATGGGATTAGACAGATTCAGAAGTTTGTCTAACATTAAATGCAGTTTGGGAGGAATTAGAGGGGGAAAATATCTTTTGTTCCTCCCAACCTGTCATGCTCTAGCTGGCAAGACTTAGGGTGGACTGATCAGAATCTTTCACTGATCAGAAAAGATTGCACCGTACCAGTAATTAAAGACCTGAATGCTTCACTGATGTACCTAGGTATATGTTCTTATCATAAAGGGCCAATTAACTTATAACTAAGCATATAATGGGACTGCAGGTGGCACAGTGGTTTAAACTGCTGTGCTGCTGGGCTGGTTGATCGAAAGGTCACCGGTTCAAATCTGCACAACGGGGTGAGTTCCTGTTGCTCCATCCCAGCTCCTGCCAACCTTGCAGTTCGAAAGCATGCAAATGCAAGTAGATAAAAAGGTACCACTTCGGTGGGCAAGCAACAGCGTTCCGTGCACTTCGGTGTTTAGTCATGCCAACAACATGACCACAGAGACTGTCTGCGGACTAACGCTGGCTCCCTTGGCTAGGAAACGGAGATGAGCACCGCCCCCTAGAGTTAGGCATGACTGGACATAACGTCAAGGGGAAACCTTTACCTTTACCATTTTAAGCATATAATAGTAGCACAATGTTTCATCCTGTTTGACCAGAAATGCATTAAAATGTAACTTGATCTTCTAGAAAAGAGAGACAATTTGTACCTTTTCTTTTTCGTGATTTGCTATAAGATCCAGAGCTCTTTTTGTAAATATATTAGCAGAGTACATGTTTTTAAATCCATCTGCAATTTCTTCTCCCTCTCGAAGATCAAGGGCACAACGGGTTACATTCTTGGATATAATGTGCACGCAGCGCTCATGAGAATAGTAATCTTCACTTCCAAGAAGGTAACCTAGAACAAGAAAAAGGAAAAAGAGATTGCGCATACCACCAATTCAGAAGCGGACTTAAAAGTAAAAATCAAAGCTGGATTCACAGGTCACTTTCAGAAATTTGCCTGGACAGGATTCTTTTAATACACCAAAGGAAATTAAAAAAAAAAACCAATTTGGCAATATATTTCATTTCAAGTATTGAAAGAAACACAGCAAAATATTAACATACACACTCTTGCTAAAGTTTAAAAACAGTTCAACGAGGTTCTCAAAACTGGCAAACATATCACAGATACTGAAATTGATATTATAGCATGTCAGAAGCAAAAACAGCAGCAGCAATGCTAAAGTTTCATTAAAAATATTAGCATTGCTTGGTAAACTGAATAATGCTTGCAGTAAGAGATGAAGATAAGACTGCTCTGCAGAGGGTATCGTATTGATTAGAATGTTTTTCCATGCAAACATTTCTGATCTGCTGCTGACACCAACTGGTGAGTGAGTCTCTTCAGAATAAAGGATCACCTTTTCAAAACACAGAAGGATAGCCATATAAACTTGTTTGACTGGTAGCTGATTGTGATGTGGTTAAGTTGAATTAACCAACAGGTAACCTTCAAAGACTTCAAGGGGTAGAGGGTACTGTCCCAAATTATTTCCCACTAAATTGTATATGCTCCTTGCCTTAAGCCAGGGTATAAATCCTTTAGGAGCACAACTGCTTGACATCCGGGGTGAGCCTATTTGGGATGCAGTGGTTGAATGAGGTCAAGTCGTGAAGCCCCATTCTCTAATATCATTGAGTCTCCAGTGGAAGCACCAGCTAGAGCTAGGTAGCCTGGCCTGGTCTGCCCTGCCCTGCCTGGTCCTTCCTCAGCTAAGGGAACACAGGAGAAGAGAAAAGTGATACCAGCTCAGTCTTCTTTGCTCTTTCGTCACCGTCCAATAGAGGAATGAAGCCATCTTCATTCTTCTCTGACTTCACATTTCAGCCCTCATGCAATGAACCCTCCTCAACCAAGGCGTGGACTGGAGTCCCTCCACCCCATGCCTTAGCGAGAGAAGCTTTGCCTCCCCCATGCCTTCTACCATTGGGAAAGATGGTGGGAGAGGAGAAGGTTTAGCATACCACTCTCCTTCCAATGTGGGAAGTGGAGTGCTATGCTAAGTAATAGAGATCCTCACTGTTATCACTGATCACTGGTTCTCTGCACTGCTTGCAGAAGGAACCCAACCTCCCCTGGACAAATGGGCAAACTTTGCAATTTGGAGGACCTCCATTTCTGATTTATATAGCATGAATCAAATCCTGACTCCTATAGGAAGGATTTTTGCAATATCTTTGGTCCTCAAAACTTGTGTTATTAGAAGTGCAATCCAATGAGGAGTCTATCTAATGATGTTCCCATCTTCAAGGAAGGAAAAAGAGAAAAACCTGAGAAATACCAGTCAGTCCATCTGATATAAGTCCCTGGGTGAAAATCATAAAGCAGTCAATCTGCAAACACCTTGAAAACAATGCAGTGATTACTAGAAGGCAACATGGATTTCTCAAGAACAAATTCTGCCAGGCTAATCTGATTTTTTTTTGATTGAGTAACCTCCCTGGTAGACTGTGGGAATGCTGTGGATGTAATAGATCTTGACTTCAGCAAAGTTTTTGACAAAGTACCCCATGATATCCTAATTATCAAGCTAGCTAACAGTGGGCTAGACAGAACAACTATCAGGTGGATTTACAGTTGGCTACAGAACCAGACTCCAAGAATGCTTATCAATGGCACATTCTCAGGCAAGGCATTGGTAACAAGTGGGATACCGCAGGGTTCAGTCCTGGGCCCAGTGTTTGCCAACATTTTTATTATTGATTTGGATGAGGAAGTGCAAGGAATGCTTATGAATTTATTTAACTAATTTCTATACCACCTATTGACCAAGACAGGCTCTTTGGGTGGTAAATTTGCAGATGACACAAAACTGGGTGGAACAGCTGACACCCTGGATGACAGAAACAAGATTCAAAGTGATCTTGAAATGTTGGCGCACTGGACTGAAAGCAACAGAATTCAATTTAATAGGGACAAATGGCAAGTTCTGCACCTAGGAAAATGAAAACAAATGCATAATTACAAGATGGGGGATGCTTGGCTCTACAATACTGCAAGTGAGAAAGATCTTGGAATTGTTGTAGATCGCAAGTTGAATATGAGTCAACAATGTAATGTGGCTGCGAAAATGGAAAATGCTATTTTGAACTGCATTAACAGAAATATAATTTCCAAATCATGTGAAATTTTAGTTCCCCTCTGCTCAGCACTGGTTAGGTCTCACCTGAGTAATGCTTTCATTTGTGGGCACCACAGTTTAAGAAAGATGCAGAAAAGCTGGAAAGGGTTCAGAGGAGGGCAACAAGGATGATCCAGAGACTGGAAGCAAAGCCATATGAGGATAGATTGAAAGAATTGGGTGCATTTAGCTTCAAGAGAAGACTGAGGAGAGATATGATAGCACTCTTCAAACATTTGAAAGGCAGTCACAAAGAAGGCTAGAATCTTTCAGGAAACCAGGATCTGGCTGAACATCAGGAAAAACTTCCTGACTAATAAAGCAGTACAACAATGGAACCAATTATCTAGGGAAGTTGTGGGCTGTCCCACACTAAAGGCATTTAAGATGCAACTGGACAGCCATCTGAGAGGAATGGTTTACCTTGGAGTACTGCACTAAGTAGGTGGTTGTTCCTCTTGGCCCCTTCCAACTCTGCTATTCTATGTTCTCTATGGAGAAGCAAAAAATGTCCAATGCAATATACTACCATTCAAATATATATAGGGAAATAAGTCCCCAACTGGACCACCATGACTATTATAACCAAGTCAACTTTTCTGTGCCCTCCTCTTACCTTTGCAAGATTCACATCCAACTCTTGCCATTTCTCACACCTACCTCAAATATGAATTTGCAAGTAATATTTTCTACCCTTTCTATCCTCTAAGGCAGGGACAGAAAACCTGAGGCCCTTCAGGTTGTTAATGCCAGGTCACTGGCCTTGGTGCTCAGAATTGATGGGAATTGGAACCTAACAATACCTGGAGAGCCATGCCCACTCTAAGTAGGGGTGCTGAACTTCTTTCAGCTGAGGGCTAAATTTCATTTCAGAGACACTCTTGAGAGCCACATTAGGTAGTGGATTTGGGCCACAAGCGATAAAGGTGGGGCCAAAAATATTAAACATACCGGCAGGTTTTAGCTGAAAATTCTTACTGCTGGCAAGTGCACTTTAAAAGCACCATTTCAAACTCTAGGTAAGGAAAAACAGCAAAAATTGGGAAGCTACCTGAGGATCAGTGTCAGTGAAAAGGAGAAACACTGAGACCACCTGGGCAGCCCAAGTGGACTGGATTTGGCCTACAGGCTGGAAGTTCAACAACTCTGTTTGAAGCAAACAATGAAGCTATAATGGAATCTAGAAGGCAGTATCCTACACAGAGGAAGGCAGATAGAGCAAAGGAAGTGCCACTTACCAAAATAAGTATCAAACCCCCTGCGGGTTGGCAGGCATTCCTTTCTGTACATTCCTAGATGCCACTTCCCCACCATGTGAGTAACATAGCCTGCTTCTTTAAGCAGCTCAGGCAGGAGTTTTTCATCCAGTGGGACACAGCTGGGTTGACACGGCCAAATTATTTCATGCTGTAAACCTGTATGGATCTAATGAAAACAAGTGTACCTCAGATATTGGTTACAACATAATGCTTTGATGCTTAAACTGTCTTCTACAGCAACATATTTATCTTTACAGGAAAGCAAATCTGAACATTCCAAAAATCAATCAATGCAATCAAATGCATTATATCTGAGAAATGTATGAAGATAAACAGCAGTGCTGGAGGAGGAAAAGAACATTTTAACATAATTAGTGTATGTTTTCAGAGTATCTGTGCTACATCAATACATATAAGTAAAGCAAAAACACAGGACTGCCACTTTTGTCACTTGGAGCCAGATCTAGATATCTATCTATGGAACAGAAGATAGGAAAACGGAGTGGGGAGTGGAATGACTTGAAAACAGGGTGTCAGTCAGACAAAGAAAACAGCACAATCCTATGCAAGTTTGTTCAGAAGCTGCTCCACTGCATTCAGTGAGGGTTTCTTCTAGGTAAGTATGTTTAGAACTGCACCTGTTTGCTCACAGAAGATTTAGTCAAGTGATCAAGTAATCATTCACAATTGCCTAAATAGGCTTAAAACTAAAATCAAACCTTTTTTTTCTTAAGATGCATGTACACTTAACTCATAGCTGGCCTCATCTTAGAAAGGATAACAGCTCTTTTATAAAAGTGACTGTCTTGTGCAGGGTTTTTAAAATAATTGCAAGCTGTCCTGAGATGCCATGCATAAGGGATGGCATATAAATGTTTTAAATAAATAAATAAGTTCTTCTAACAATTGCTTTTTAAGAATTGATTAAATTATAGGTTTAACCTTTTCCAGACCTTTTCTCAATCAGGGAACTTTTTAGCTTAGACAAAAACAAGTGCAGACAGGATAAGGGCCGACAAAACTACGTGTGGAGAAAGCAAATGGGAAGAAGTTCCAGTTCCTCTCCCACACTATTAGAACCTAAGTTTATATCATGAAGAAGGATGGTGGGAGATTCAGGACAGATAGTAGAAAGTACCATTTCTTCTCTCAGCACTTGCTTAAACTGTGGAATTGGTAAGATGTAGCGATGGCAACCTGTGTGGACAGCTCTAAAGAGATGAGAAATGTTCATGGAGAATTCAGCTATCAAGGGAAGCTAGTCATGATAACTATACATTAGCACTTCATCTGGGGCAACAAGGACTCTGAATGCCCCTTACACACCAACACAAGTGGGAGGGTAGCACTGCATTTGCATCCTGCTTGTGTGTTTTGCATGGGCATCATACTGGCCACTGTGGGAACAGGATACAGAACTAAATAGGCTTTTGAACTCATCCAGCACAATTCTTCGTACAGTTTGGCATGTTGCTGGTGTGATTAAGTAGGCAACCACCAATTGTTTCTGATTAACAGGCCTAGGTGAACTGTTTTCTCTTTTGGCACAGCAGTAAACCTGATGATGCTGATGTGAAAACAAGTAAATGTACGTTTCTCTACTGCAATCCAGACTAGTATAAGGCTCCACAGAAGATGATTGATTGATTATATTTATATCCCATTATATTTATATCCCATCATTTTCATCTTTCAAGGAATTCGAGGTGGCTTACATTTCTCCTCTCAGTCTTATCCTCACAGCAACAACCCTGTGAGATAGGTTGGGCCGATATATTAATAGAAATATACACAAATTAAACATAATATGGTCTTTTATATAGCCTGCACGCAAGCTTTGGAAGTCATAAACAATGTTTTGAATTGTGTTCAGAAAGAGACTGGGAGCCAATGAATCTGCTACACCAAAGGAACTGGATGCTGTCTGTAGTCAGCCCTAGTCAACAGACTGGCAGCAGCTCTCTGAACCAGCTGAACTTTCCAAACATTCTTCACAAGTAGCCTCCCCCTCTGCATAAAGTGCATCACACTAATCTAAATATGAACAGTTATGGCATGCGTCACTGTGGTCAAATTAGACCTCCCCAGGAATGGGTGCAGTGGAAGCACTAGTTTTGTCTGTGCAAATGCCACTACTGAATCACTCAGGGTTGAATGCAGAAGTACACTAAAATGTGGACCTGTGTTTATAAGGGTAGTGTAATCCCATCCAACACAAACTCAATCTCTGTTCCTTGATCCACTTTCTGACTGACCAGGAACACGTCTGTTTTCTCTGGATGAAACTTCAGTTTGGATCAACTCTAGCCCACAAAGAGGAACTAGGGGCTTTATGCAGGGCTCGGGGACAAAACAAATGCTTTTTTTCCATGTAAGCAATCACTAGTGAGTGTTTGATCCCCAAAGAGACACTGAAGAATTTTGTAGCCTTCAAAAAGCTGAAGGTTCCACAATGGTATCTCACAATTAAATCTGTCTCCCCATCTCAAACAATTTATACCTAACTTCATGTACAACACTGCAAGGATTTCTGAAGGACATTGCCCAAAGCTGCAAACTTTAATTAAATGCAAAGCTGATTTCAACTTCAGGAGAACAAACCACAGAAGTGACAAATACTTGTATCTAATTTTTCCAGTCATGGTTCCATTAACCTATTTTGGAAGGCAGCTTTTAAATGAGGAATATCAAATGTATCATAATCAGCCAAAATTAGATCATCTAGCAAAATAGTGATTTTTGCCAGCCAAACATAATAATTGGAGGCATGAGTGAGTTTGAAGATTATGTGAATGGCAGATTCTAGCTGGCTCTAGAAAACAAAGAAACAAGGGAGCTACTGAACATAAACATCAAACGGAAATATAACGTAAAAAGGGAATTCACTGTTATTGACAGAATGCCAGAGCACATTATTTGCCTTCATTTACAGATGATCCACGAAGCATTTTGTGATAGTCAAGCTGTGTTTCATGAAAAGCCAAGTTATTTAAAACTCTAAAGAAAACAGAGCATTAATTTACATTGCTTAGCATGCCTTATTCAAGTAAGAATGTCTAACAAATGTATATTGCACCTATTCTATTTAGATAAAAGCTACTGCGGAGGTGCTTTGGTCTTCTGGTGTAATTCTGAGTAGGTTCACAGATAAGCCTTCAGAACTGTCACACATAATTCTTCATAGCATCCTGACACAGGATCAATCAAAAGGCAAGGACCTGATATCAGTAAGGATCACTACAGTAATGATTTTCTAGGTGATTTTGAATTCAGCCATAACTCAAGAGTAGAGAACAAGAGAGATATTCCACTGGGCTATTTTATTTAAAATAAATGTATAATTGTTGCAAACCCATTGCAGAACCACCAGATTCTCTAGCCAACCCCTTCTAGCAAGAGAAATACAGTGCCATTTGCTAGGGAGGGTGTGAGCATCTGGCATAAGGTTTTTGTGAACAACCGATAGGGGTGACCAGTATCAGTAGCCAATGCAATAAAATAGCCATTTCCATTTTTGATTGGAAAGCAGATGGCCAGGCTGAATTAACATAGGAGGATTTTTATTTCAGGAAATAAAAAGGATTGTGTGGGGGGATAATCACAGAGAGAGAGATGTATATAAAACACAAAGATGTAAGCAAAATAGAGAGGGAAATAACTAATGCCACCGTCCTACAGGTAGGCTTTTTATTAAATATTTTACTGAGTTTTGCTTTTAATGCTTATCAACAAGGCAAACACAACCACTATCAGCAAAGCAGCTCTGAAGAATAAGCATGCTGGAAGAGAGAGAAGAGGAGGTAAGGCTAATGCTTATAGGTTGTACTAATTCTTAGGAGTTTTCTGTTTATGGGGTCCCACAGACAGCCTTATCAAGCAGCAGCTCAAAGTGGCTCTTTGGATCCTAGCAGCAGAAATGCTGCCATCATGGAATACAGGAGATAACTATATTCCCCTTTCCACCAGCTTTGAGAAATATAACTTATCTGGGATAAAGCAGGGAGGATCAGCAAGAGTTTTATCCTACTGAAATGATACTACAAACAGCAACAGAGCTTTATGCCACTCACTGCACATATAGCATCATTTATTTCAGGAATATGAGCACACTTGGGCGTATGTCAGGGCCAGCACCTCAGTGCACCTGGCTGCTGCTGCTTTCCTCCCACTACCACCAACATGGCCTCAGCCTGGCCAGCTTTAACTGAATCGAGTAATTTTAGCTTGCATCTCAGTCAAAAAGGCTTACGTGAAATCAATCAAACCAGGCTACTGAGAGGGACACAACACCCAAGGGGAATGGAATGAGTAGGGGAGAAGTAGGGGAACTAATTCCTTCAGAAGAGCCAGGGGATTGGCCCTCTCATCTCCCTCAGCTCAGCCTGCTGGAATGGCTGCCAGGGGTGACAGAAGAGGGAGGAAGAGCCCTCCTGAAGGGGGTCTTTAGCCGGGTTGGAGGAACTGACCAACTTCCTCCCTCGTCTCCTTCTGTGTATGGGCATGCTTTTGGCAAATGAAAAGCTGTAATTAGCATTCAAACTATTTTCCTCACCTGAGTAGCAGTTATTCGCCATTCCATAAGAAGGCTTTGGTTTGAAGGCTGCCACATGTTGAGGCTGAGACTCCCATTAAGATCCACATCGGTAGTTACACATATATAATTGCAAATAACTAGTTGTGTCCATCTGCATGAATATGCATGGCAAAAGCACACACTTTAGTTTTAGATTTTTTTTCTCAGAACTGTGCATTTCCATATTCATTACAGATGGGAAAAATGAATGGACTATTACATCTGCCTTACTTGTACAATATATTTCCAGAGGCCTACGTGGAAAAAAGAAATACTAGAGAAGCAAAATACTGAAAAAGCTAGTGTTTGACAAATAAAGAGGGAAACATGACATCACAGAAACGGTACCACTAGGGGGCTGGAAGACCGCATGGTGAAGGAAACATGGGTGGTAGTGATGATGGTGAACATTTGCGCCTTTTTCAGCCCAGAAGCTGAATTCCATTCCGGGCTGGAATCCAACCATGAAGGTGGGGCAAAGACACAAGAGGAGGGACCAAAAATAACAGCATGTTTTAGCTTAAAGCTTCTACTTCCAGCATTATTAGAGGTATTTCAAGCATTTAAAATCATGAAGAAAAAAAAAAAACACTGAATGACCAGGAGTTGGGGAAAGGAACCCAGGGAACTCAGGACTGAGAGCTCAGTTATGCCAGATTTGGTTCACAGACTTGATATTCTACATGCCTGCTTTGACAGAGAAGAAATCAATCAGAAGCTGCTGTAATTATTTGACTTCTTGCTTGGTTGCCAAAATTTAGAAACATACAGTGGGTACAGACAGAGGCTCCCTGGAGCATATCTCATAATAGCAGTTAGGCTTTAGGATGGAGCAGTATCGTCGGGATTTTTGTGATGAGTCCAGAACACCTACTGCAGAAAATGCCATACTGGCTGGATTCACATTAAGCACTAAGGCACTGTGCAATGGTCTATAAGCCCTGTACACTACCCCAACTAGCCATGGTTTGTACTGGGATTTAGGAAACTCTGTGACTTAGCATATTGTCCAAACCTGGATGATACGCTAAGCCACAGTCAAGCCAAAAGGCTGGAAGCCCCTTGGCAAGAGCAGCAGAAAAGGGTGGCTGTTCTGGCCAAGCAGCTCTTGCCCATGGCAGCTGCCCAAGTGCCCAAACAGTGTTATGTGTGGTGTAGTGGTTAAGAGCATGGGTCTGGTACTCAAGTGATCTGGGTTCTAGTCCCTGCTTGGCCATGGAGCTCACTGGGTGATTCTGGACCAGTCACATATACTCAGCCCAACCTGATTCACAGAGTTGTTTTGGGGATAAGATTGAGAGCAGCAGCAGGAGAATGATATAAACTACTTCAAGATCTTTGTATGAAAAAAGTGGAATATAAATCTACACAATTAAATGTGTGGCTGCCATCAGCTTCCTGCCAACACACACTTTGTCCATGCATGCAGAGGAGAATTGCTTGTGAGTAATCCTGCTCTCCTGATATTGGCAGGAGGGTAGGGGAAATTCCTGGACTCCTCCACATGCTGCTCTCTCCACCCCTGTTCACCGCCTGGGGAAGCAGCATGCATAGAAAAAGTAGTAACTGGATCCTGCTTGTTGTTGCTGCAGCAGTGGAGCAGATGAGAATGAGACCTTGGCAATCTCACTCTCCCAGCATCAACAGGAGTGTGAGGTAGGAAAAAGGACTGCAGATGGCAAGCTTTCACCAGCTCTCTGCTCCCCTCAGTGCTCCTATGATACATGCTGGGATGCCAGCAGAAAGGGGGGAAGAGCGAAGAGAAGGTGCCTCAGGACCCCCCCCCCACTATGCCTGATCAATGGTTGAGCACAATAAGGGTCCCCAGAAACTTTAAGCCCCACGTGGCTATGGGGCCACCCTAGGCCTAAAGCACCATCCAAATGTGCTTGCTGTGTCACTGAACAACAAAAGAGTCGCAATATAGACAAGAAACACAAAAGATTTAGGAAATAGCGGGTTTAAATCCAGGGCTCAGAAATTTGCTCAGTGCCAATGAGGGCATTTTTTTTAAAAAATGCCATTACCTGGGTGACAGTTAATTCCACATGTTTCAGTTAATTGATGGCAGCCATGGACAGTGTGTATTGCAGGGTTACCATTTTAATTATTTCCCAAATTATTACCAGCTACTCTATTTGCTACCTGCATCTGTTTTGCAGCTGCAAAATAAATGAATGGGCTGTTCCTGAAAATCCTGACATATGGATTAAGAAATCATTAACAATAAAGTAAAACACAACAGCCCCATTTCAAAGATACTTGCAAATATTCGCAGCTGTGCAAATGACCATCGACAATCTGATGTAAAGTTCAGCACCACTGATGATCTTTGGTAGCATGATGCAAGCATAGAGATGGGGGTAGTGTTGTGTTCATGTTATGTTTCTCAAGTTGGTGATGGAGAGTCTGACAGGCAAAGTGGATACAGAGTTCTAATTATGAAGAACTCTGCTGCCATAAGAAATCAAAGTTGTGTAATTACCTTGGATACCTGACAATAATATTATATTATGCAAGTCAATAACATCAGCAACACCTGCTTATGAAGGAGAGGTGGCTGGACTCAATCCCATCTGATCTATTCCTAACCCAAGGATTAGCAGTACCAGTATTATTAATCAAGCTTATGCCTTCAGTTTACCTCAGCAGTACATGCAGGCTGGATTCAAAGAGTTTGTTTCTTTCAACAGTGTAGCATCTCAGTTCCAGAGACCAAATCTGGCCAACTTGGAGTCATGATTCAGTCCTCCAGGGTGACCCTGAAAGCCATGGCCCAGGTTTCCCAGCTTCTGGGCATTTTTTCCCATTCCAAAAGGTTGAAAAGCTTCTCTTAAAGCTTAGTTATCAGCAGAAGAGCTATAAACTAAAATATGCTGGTATATATTTTGTACTTTTTCTACCTCTCTTGCTTTTGATACCATCAGACAGTAGAATCTGATCCTAAGAGCTTCTCTAAAATGCATCCACCTAAACCACCAGAGGAAAGTACATAGTCGCATCTGATGAAGTGGACTGGATCCATTAAAGCTTATGCCATGTTGATTTGTTAATCCACATCAGATATGTAGAACCTCAGACCCACAGGCCAGATGCAGCATACCAGCTTCTTTTCCTGGCTGGGTAAACATCTTAGCTCTGACCAGTAGCTAACTGGAGATCAGAGCCTTTCCTATCTATCTATCTAAAACATTTATATGCCGTCCTTCCTGTATAATATCTCAGGATGGCTTACAACATTAAAATCAGAATTCAATAAAACAATTAATACCACAATATAATAAAATAATATATAACCAATAAAAATAAATCAAATCAAAAGCGACTGTTAAAACCATTAAAATGTTATTTTTTTAAAAAAACAACTCTTGAATAAAAAGGTTTTGATCTGGTGCCAAAAAGAATATAGGCTCGGCGTCAGGCAAACCAATCTGGGGAGCACATTCCACAATCTGAGTGCCACCACAGAGAAGGCCCTACTCTGAGTAGATGTCCTTTTTACCTCCTTCAGGGAGGGTTCCCAGTGCCGGGCCTCTCCCGCAGATCTTAAGGGGCGTGAGGTTGTATAAGGAAGAAGACATTCCTTCAGGTATCCTGGTCCCAAGCCATTTAGGGCTTTATAGGTCAAAACCAGCACCCTGAATTGGACTCAGACTTCAATTGGAAGCCAGTGGAGCTGGTAGAGGACCGGCGTTGTATTAGAATAACATCTGGTCCCCATCAGCAGCCTGGCTGCTCTATGCTGTACCAGCTGAAGTACCTGGACTGTTTTCAAGGGCAGTCCCACATTGATATTTGTCCATTGTTTTCGATGAGGACCTTGACATCTAACAGGTTGTAAGTTGTCCACAGTGTGTCCGCAGGTGGCTGATAAGGCCAATGCAGGCATGGAGTGTTCTGCCACATGTCAGGCAGACATGTGTGGGCACCACTGTTGCAACGTTTGCAACCCTGGCTTTATGGAGTGCTTGCTTCTCTTGTGCTATGGTTGTCCTTCTGGCTTCAGAAGTTTGGCAGCCTTGGTGGATCAGCGTGCGCCATGTCGATCGGTCTTGTGCCAGAGTCTCCCAGGAGGTGGTGTCGATAACCAGGGACTTGAGAGAGGCTTTCAGCATGTCTTTGTATCGCTTCTTTTGTCCCCCATGAGATCGCTTTCCTTGAGACAGCTCACCATAGAAGAACTGTTTGGGGATGCCGTGGTCTGGCATCCTTGCAACATGGCCTGCCCAGCGTGTCTGGGCTTTCATCAGCAGGGTGTGAACTGATGGCAGGCCTGCTCTGGAGAGGACCTCTGTGTCTGACACCTTGTCCTGCCACTGGATCCTCAAAAGTCTGTAGAGGCAAGTCGTGTGGAAATGGTTCAGTTGCCTAGCGTGCCTCCTGTATACTGTCCAAGTCTCACTGGCATACATCAGGGTAGTTAGCACTACTGCTCGGTAGACTTTAAACTTTGTAGCAAGGCTTATTCCACGGCGGTCCCACACTTTGGTCTGCAGTCTGCCGAATGCAGAGCTTGCCTTGGCGATTCTGCAGCTGATCTTGATATCAATTGTCACTGCGCAGGAAAGGGTGCTCCCAAGGTATGTAAATTGGTCCACTGCTTGCAGCTTTTGTCCCTTCACTGTGATGGTGGGCTCTTGGTATTGGGCTTTCGGAGCTGGCTGATGCATCACTTTGGTTTTCTCTGTGTTGATGAGGAGGCCGAAGTTGTTGAATGCTACTGCAAATTTGTCCATGCTGGCTTGCATTTCCTGCTCTGATCCAGCATTTACGGCACAGTCGTCAGCAAAAAGGAGGTCTCGTAGCATAGTCTCCTTTATCTTGGTGACAGCCTGGAGTCTTCGTAGGTTGAACAGTTTCCCATCGGTCCTGTATTTCAGGCTGACTCTCAAGGAGTTGTTCTGAAAGGCATCTGTCGGCATGGCTGAAAACATTATGCTGAACAGGGTCGGTGCCAGCACACACCCTTGCTTGACGCCATTTGTGATGGGAAAGGCCTCTGAAGCTTCTCCATAGTCCAAAACACGAGCTGTCATGCCATCGTGGAACTAACGTATCATCAGGATGAATCTGTCAGGGCACCCAAACTTTGACATGATGCGCCACAGACCTTCATGACTCACAGTGTCAAAAGCCTTGGTGAGGTCCACAAAGATGGTGTATAGTTCACGATTCTGCTCTTGACACTTCTCTTGGAGCTGTCAGGCTGTGAAGATCATGTCCACAGTGCCACGCTCTTTGTGGAAGCCACACTGTGTCTCGGGTAGTAGACCCTGTTCAAGGTGGTCAGTCAGGCGATTCAGCAACACACGTGCAAGGATCTTGCCTGCGATGGAGAGCAGCGATATTCCTCTATGATCATCACAGTCTTGTCGATTTCCTTTCCTCTTGTAGAGGTGTATGATGATGCGTCTTTCAGTTCCTGAGGAATGGATCCTTGATTCCAGAAGGACTGGAAACAGCTGAGTGAGTTTGTTGACAAGCACTGCACCACCTTCCTTATAGACTTCCGCTGGGATCGCATCAGATCCTAGGGCCTTGACACTGGACAGCTGGCTGATGGTCTGTAGGTAGTTATGTACTGAGAAGGGCTGCTGAATGATTCAGTTCTACTTCTGGAACTTGTCCTGCTTACTTGTGAAGTGAAGAAGCCTGTCTTACCTGCTTGGAAGTAGACAAACTGCTAGTGCTTATTTCAGAGCAGACATACAGAGACAAATTCTGCTCATTTCCAAGTGGGCATAAAATTGGCAAGAACCACATTTTGACCCCACCCGCTTTTCCTTCGGCCCCATCCTTAGATGGAAGTCGGTCCCTGAGACCTCTCACAGACAGGAATTGAACCTTTGCACTGAAAAAGTCCAAGGATCTATAAGAATCTATAAGGTGCCACCAGATTCTTTGTTAGGTAGGACATAGCACTTAGTTACATTCTTTGTAGATAGTATTGACAAATAACAAGCTATTACCTTAATTTAGGATGAGGGAAGAGTCCCCAATAATGTACACAGTTCATACTGTTACCAGTTGAAGTTTGTTTACCGAAACAGTTTGCAATAATTACATGGCCAATTATAAGTAGTCAGAGTTTTCTTCAGAAAGCAGTCACATAGGCCTGTTGAATGCCCATTGGAAGGCACCCTATGATCCAAGTTCAGCCTTGAAGTGTAAAGAGTGCACAAGTGCGGAGAGCTAAAAAATTATATCCCTGACCTATACAAAAAGGATTCACCCTAATTAAGAGTGTAACTCAATGGGGATGCAAGGAAGCCTCTGAACTTGGAGGATTATGGACATTCTATGCAGAGCGGGAGATCATTATCTCCTGCTCCTCCTACCCTTGAAATCAGCTATACAGCCAATTGGGGATGCAGGTTCTAAGCACCAAGGACAGAGCTCTTTTCTGACCTTGGGTATTAGAATCCAAAGCAACCTAGCACCCTCTGACACTGTGTATAGAGTGTTAAGGTCATTCTGTACTCATCTCATATGGATAATGGATAAACCCTTGTTTATAGTGCTTAACATATTACCTTCTTGTCTGATGTATTCCTATGAACTTCTAGCATTTGTCCAATATGAATCACCTGAAAGGCAAACTTCATACTATTTTGAAATGTGTGCAGAAGGGTTTAAAATGCCAAAAAGGGTATCCATGCTGATTGTTCTTGGCTTGGAATGGTAGGTGAAATACAAAATCTATATGGCCAAGAGCTATCAGGACTTTTCTATAGATTGAAAGAAGGGATACACATTTCTTAAATAAACTGTAAACACTTCCAAGTCTTGAGCATGGGACATGTTTTCTACACAGGACACAGGACAATCAGGCCACAGCTGATTGTCCATTAGCATGGTACTGTACGCAGGCACCTAAGAAGCAGTCTTACACAGCCTTAATACTGTGCCTTCAGGCCTACTGATGAGGACTGCCCCCAAACTCAGAGAGTGCAGGGAAGCTTGAATGGGATGACTGATGACACCATAGTTCCTGCTCATCAAAATGATGAGTCTTGGTCCCTCTACAGCACTGATTGTGAAACAGGCTTTTTGAAGAAACAAGATTAGCTACAAAATTCATGTTGCTTCCTTCACCACCCAACCTAAATACTTCTCCAGTGCTACATTTCCATTCTATGAAATTAGCTCACAAGCATGTGCAAAATAAGCTCCCACTAACAAAAAGTTAAATCAGAAATACTAGTTAAGAGACCTGGTTAGCTGCTTCCTCCCTCAGTTCTTACTGCTAAAATATTTCATTCATGAGCCTAATATGCAAACTGGAAAGGGGTTTTTGGCTTTGTTTCCCCACTCGGACGGGGTAGAACTACTAAACAGTAGTATGTTCTTGTTAAGATGTATAAACAAACAATACTCCGGGTTTTCAATTACACGTTATCCTCAGCAGCAAATTAGTAAAAGTTTAAGAACACAAGCCTAAATTATTTCTGAAATGGTTTAAACGGCCACTAGAGGTCCCTCTAAACCGGATAATTATCAATTCCGATTGCAAGTTTATAATCGACAACAGTATGATTCCTCATACATTTTAAGAATTTGGTTAAAGCATTTCTAATTCACTCATCTAATATAAGCGGGGCACACGACTAGGAAGTAGATGTCAGCTTTCTAACGTTTAAGAACAAATAACTTTTAGAGCAATAGGCAAAGATGTTCGTACATCTAGAAAAACTTTGCCCCGAAAAAGTCCTAACTTCCCTTCAGAAAAAAAGCGACTATGTCGTCCGCTTCGCGTAGAAGATTCTTAGCGCGTCACGCGCGCTGAATCCTCACCCAAATGAACAATTCTCTTAATTTGCGGAGACGAAAGTGGATCTTTATAAAAGCTGGGTCATAGGTAGGTGGAGTGCGAGATCTCCCGCACTCAAGTTTAGTTCCTTTTCAGACTAGCTACTTCGGAAATGTTAGCTGCCCGTTATTCGAAGCGGAATCACGAGGGTCAGAAACTTAAGCAGGAACTCTGGGGATTTTTCCAGCCTCATGCAACTGCACACCCGCAATGAGGAGAATAAGAGGGAGAAAGAGAGCCCTATCCAAGAAAGGACTCATCCCCTATCTCATTTCCTTCCTTTGACAAGTTCAACTCGCCCCCTTTCTCGGAACTGCAATGCACTCACGCTCCTACCTGGTACCGGCCAGTGAGCAGCTGGCTCCGCGACGGGGTGCACAAGGGCTGCGTATAGTAGTTCTCCAGGCGCACGCCGCCGGCCCCCAGCGCGTCCAGGTTCGGGGTGCGGATCTCGGAGCCATGCCAGCCCACGTCGTTCCAGCCCAGATCGTCGGCCAGCACCAGCACCAAGTGCGGGGACCGTGGAGGCGGAGCGCTCAGGCACGCAAGCGGCCGCAGCAGCAGCAGCAGCAGCGGCGGCGGCAGCAACTGCCCGAGCTCCAAGCGCTTGAGCATCGCCGCCGTCGCGAAACATCGAGCCCGAAGAGGAACTGGCTGCTACCCGAACTGCCAGGAAAGAGCGGGAGCCGCCCCATGGCCAAGCCGCCCGCCTCCTCAGGCAAACGGTCCGCCCAGCCCACGGCGCAGTCCCCAACCAGGGCGCACCCCCTGCTCCGCCCCCTGGAAGGGAAGGAAGCCACAACAGAAGCCCGCCTACCCGTTTCGGGCCAAGCTGCGCCGGCCTGCGTGAAGTGGAAGAGTCTAGCGTGGGCTGCAGAGACAGGCACAGGCCTGGTGGAAAGGCGCTGAAGCCCGAGGGAAGGCCGGGTGGCCCTGTACCACCGCTGCCCCTGAGATGTTGGGATCGGGGGGCCGTTGCAAGGACTGGAGGCCTTGTGCGCAGCAATGGCTGCTCTTCCAGAGGCAGAAGGAAGGTGGTTCAGGGCAGCTGCTGCTCGCTGGTCCACGAAAGCGTGCAACTGAGCGGTGCTTTCAGGGAATAGTTGTTTCCAGTCCTATGTCTGGGGGCTGTAAGGGAGAGACTGGGTCTGCTGCGAAAGTGCAGCTGAGCTGTAGGCATCTTAGGTTGGGGGTTCCGTGGGAGCAGTTGCCTTAACCTTTGGCTCATTCACCTGTGCTTTCGAGCTGCTTCCAGATGGAAAGTGCCTCATGCCACCTGCTGGAAGGCACTGTGCAGCAGATCCATCTTGTTCTCCATAAGAGGTTTACGTGCTAAGAGAGAAGATGGGGGAACTGGCAGGAAATCAGGGGGGTTGCAAGTGGAAAACAGCTGCATCTGGTCTCACCTGGAAGCACTCAGGTTGACACACTGATGGCAACCTCTTGTGCTGCTCAGGAGGTGGGATGGCACTTTGCAAGCAACCAGAGTTGCAGCTTTTATGCTGGATAGTATCCCTTTATACACTGGAACTCAGTTCCAGATAGGAATAGGTTGTGAGTTGGTAGTTGGGGTTAGAGATGTCTTTGAAGCCACCTGTTTATATATATTGTATTGAATAAAGACTTTGTTTATGCAGGTTTCAATCCTATGCACATTTAGGCAGAAAAGCTCTAGAGCTGACTGGGGAATTCTGGTAATTGTAGGACTTTTTGGCCCCAACATGTATATGATTGTCTCCTAAATGCCTGTCTTGACAAAAGTAATGCTTGGGTGTGGCACCAGGAGTGAAACTGAAGCTGCGGTAAAGTCTAAAGGAAGATGTGAAACTATATGAAAGATGAAGTAACAAGAAGCATTAATGTTTTTAACTTGGCACTGAATATAGTTAGTGGCAAAATGTTTCACGCAGGAATTTAATTTATCTATGAGGACAAGTGGACTAAAATCTGAAGAGGGATGCCCCAAAAGTGGAAATGATTCTAAACACTAAGGACAATGAAGCCAGCATCCTTGGGTTGTTCCTGGGGCCCAGCATCATGGACACCAGATCTAGGCCTACCTTTTCTCATGCTCCAGTGAGTGGTGAGCAGCTTGGGGCAACTATTTACTTTTTTACAATTCCCCAGGCCTTGGGTTTACAAGACATTTTGTAGGGCATTCCTTTTGTAGGGTCACCATACATTGGAAATGGTTTGATGGCACATAACAACAGATCAGCTGAAAGCATACAGTTGGGGAGCTCAGGGATACCAAAGCAGTTAATGGCAAGACACTGCTTCATCTCAGGACCTTATCTGAGAAACAGACTTTCAGCCCAGTCCTATAAGCCTGGGTGAAGACAGGATGCAGTAACTGGAAAATTACTTTTGAGTCGTCCCATGAACAGGTCAGGGTAACAGGTACAGGATGATGAACAAACTAATCTGTAGATGCTATCTTATTAGCCAGATCTGGTCTTTATAAAGCTGGGTTGGAAACAAGGGTTTCCCAGGACTAGGGCCAATACATTTATTCCACTTGTTTCATAAAGGTTAATTTCTGTGAGCCTGCCATGAGTATTGAGACTGGCAGAATATAATGTTTTGGGGATGCCATTACTCTACGGAGGCCTGTTTGTTGGGCACATGTGACTTCCTTAAGACGTATGATTGGCCCCGACTCTCATGGCCTTTAGAAAGGGTGCAAGTATGTGTCTTTCCATTTTAGGCTTTTAAAATGTGCTTTTTCATAAAGTTTTTAACCATTTTAATACCCTCATTTTTTACTGTTGCACACCACTTTATTGTTTAAACTGTTCTACACTGTTTTGATGGGTTTCTGACTGATAAGGTGGTATAACAGTAAGTTCCTTCCGAGTTTTCTCCCTATCTCTATATAACACAACCCCATTACCAAAGTGTCAGTTATAGTAGGATAGTTCATGCAACCTTCTTATCGATGTGATCTTATTTAAGTACCATTGTATATTTAGCTGGCCCCATGGCTCCTGTGTGGGCATGGGGTGGGTACCTCATGGAGATGGGGGCCTGCAGTGTAGAACAGGGCTTCTGATAGGGACCTTTGGGAGGGAATGATAAGGAAAAATGCAACTCAACCTTTCTAGCTGTAAACCTTTGTCAGTTAGTGTTTAGGAAGTGAAGTAATCCAGGTATGTCAACATTACTTCTTCAAGAGAACCTCTGTTGCTAACTTTAAAAAGAAAACCACACATAATTACAATCTGCTATGCAAAGTTGAAACATGTTGGTGAAATAAAAAACATGGACATAGCAATGGCTTTTTTCTTATTTTATATTTTGCTATATTTATATCCCATCTTTTTTTCCAAGGAACTCAAGGCAGCTTACAAAATTCTCCTTCTCAGTCTTAGCCACTGAACAACAGCCCTGTGCTATAGGTTGGGCTGAGAGTCTTTGGCTGGCCCAAAGTCACCTAGTGAGATCCATGGCTGAGTGGGGACTAGAACTCGGATCTCCTGAGTACCAGCCCAGCACCTTTAACCACTACCCCACTCTATTTGACAGAGAAAGTTTCTGAATGATGTTATTAACTCTACCAGGCTTTCAAAGTACAATCCTATACATTCCCAGATATAAATAAGTCGTGCAAATGCCAGCATCCCATGCCTCTAGAATGCTAGGAGGTATAGGATTTACTTCTTTCTCAACAGGAATAGGATTGACCCCTTCAATTCTTTTATATTGGGCTTCGGCGAATGGGGCGGCATAAAAATGTTTTAATAAATAAAAATAAAATAAAATATTGCATTCCTATGGAAATGCCTAGAACCCTCTGAACTCACTGGGTTACAGGCATCCTGTGCAGTGCAGTGCAGTGTAGCACAGAGATGATTGTCTCTGTTCCCCTCCTACCCTGCAAAACAGACATTTGCAACCTTGGAGAAGCAGCTGCAAGGAAGGAGAGGGTAGCCCAAGTGTGGAGTCCCAGCTTGGTGTCAAAATTCTTTTGTAATGTCAGAACTGGTACTTCAAGTCCTTTAGATCACAGTGCTATTGTGTTGCAGCCTACTAAATGGCTGCAACATTTGATCTTGGATGTTTCTGAGATTCTTATGCTCTGTAAGGCTGCTGCCAACAGGGCAGGAGGCATGATGATGATTTTTGTCTGTCTCCTTTTCAGATTTACCCTAGGCAGGCCTTTGAGCCCATCTGGTGGAGTTCCATTGATGGGGGAAGTTCCAGGATCAAACAGGCCACAGATACAGCCGATGTTGCCCTCTCTTTCTTCCCCACCCTGACCAATCTAATGCTCTCTTCTTCTTCTTTTCATTCTCATCCAAGATTGTGATACCAGCCTTGGAAATGGAGCCACTGCTAAACTTTCTGCAGTGGCTGGCAGGGTGACAGGCATGGAGACCCCAGTAAGCATTTCACCCCCAAAGTCATTCTTCTGTCTATAGCCTCAGAAGTGAAAATCAGCAGTGTGTTATGGTCCCTCATACAACATCTAGGGATGACAAGAGTATGCCCTTAAAATATTTTAAGAAACAATCCTATGCTATTTAGATAGAATAACTTACATGCGATGGCACCTTTTGTACTTTTGTGTTTTGTTTTCCCAGTATCTGCAATGCAGTTTTACCAATTATAACTACTACTGTATTTCATGCTGTGTTGGGGTGCTTATGAATTTTATACTGTTGGTTTTGTTGCAATTTTATCTGTAATAAAATTGTAAAATTCTTGGATAAATGTATTTCATGCTATGCTTAATAAATCTAATGAATAAATAAATCTAACAATGTAATGAAGAAACAATTCTGACATTTAACAGGAATTTCATGTACAGTATTTAGTAAATAAAATATAGGGCATGATCCACCTCACACACTAAGTTATCCTTAATTATACTGTCTTATTTTCATCCAGTCCTTACATTTATATACTGCCTTTTTTCTGCAAGTAATCCAAGAAGGTTGCATAGTTCTCTTCCTCCCCACTTTATCCTCACAACAACTCTATAGAGAATGCTGAGAATTAGGGGCTGTCCCTAAATCACTTTGAGCTTCATGGTCAAGTACAGTCTCAGACCCAGATTTCCCAAACTGCTTTTGGAGCTGCTTTTGAAAAGTGAAGTATAAATACAACAAATAGTCTACAAAGGACTCAATGAAGCATAATTGGCCATAATTTAAAATTAGGGCACTGTGTGTGTATGCATGTGTGTACATACCTCACACAGTATAATCTAACCAGGCTGTTTTGCAGGAGGTTCCGCCTTGGTCTCCTGATGGTCTCCTGATCTGGTGTGATAGAGTCAAGCACTCATGGTATAGGTTTCCAACCAAACGCTGTGCAAGGATTACTTCCTTGTGTACAGTTCTGTTTGTATGTAAATATGTTGAAGTATAATGTTTAACATCTGGAAGAAAACGTTTGGCATATATACAGCGCTTGATTAGAAGCAGTGTCACCGTTAAGAAAAATCTGAGTGGTCCCTGAGTGGTTGAATATATAGGTCAAATACACTTCAAGAGAATAATTTCCAAGTGGATTACCCCTCCCAACTTTGGCTAGCACTATGAGCAATCCTGTCAGATTCTGTATTTTATTGTAACCTCCTTTGTAAATGGATATTCAGATTTGTAATGTCAGCTTGCATTAAAAGCTTTAGCAATGATAGATGCTTGTTCATACGGTGTCTGCTGGCATGTCTTATATTAATGTCTCAGTGTCTTTACTGAGGGTTTAGATCAGTTCCTTTAGAAGAGTCTTCACTTTGGGGCAAAGAACAAAAGTTAATTTTGAATAGTTTGACCTCAGGTATGACATTATTCTAAGTTAGGATTAAGATACATGGAACTTACTAGTGTGAAAATCATGTTTTATGGACTTGATGTTTATCACTGACAGCACAAGATGGATGTCTAGTCCTAGGAAAATATCTAGGAGGGCTAGCCCACCAGGAAGAAATAAGAAACCAAGTAAAAACATTCCTTTTGTGTCAGACCAAACCTGGAAGGCCGTATCTTGCTATCTGGCCCACATATTTTCAACAAGGGGTTTCCATTTTATTCATCATGATTCATATCCATGATAGATCTAACATCAATGTGTCTTTTAAAAAGTTTTCTAACAACTTTATGCATGGTCATCAGTGCCTCATCATTTGCTTTACTGCAAAGTGTAAAGTGTCAGTGGAAAAAACATTTGAGATGTTTGAGATGTGATGCCATATGGTAGTTCTGTCTGGCACTGAATCTGCATAGCTGTTTCACACATGCCAATAGCCTTTTCATTTTGCTTACATCAAGTTATGATCCCAAACTAGTGGGCATTATAAAGTGAAGAGCCTTCTGTCAGCAATTTAACTGAAACGTCAAAGAGATAGAGTCCTCGTAGCTATGTAAATCCCATAAAATAAAAAGAAGACAAACACAAAAGGTGATACTTTTATTGGATCAATTACTATGTTCAGCTGCTGGAAGTAAGTTTGCATTGTACAGGTGTTCAGAGAAAAACAAGCAACAATAATTAACTAGCAGATGTTACGAACCCAGTCTGATGTGAATGTTCTTTTTTAAAGGAAGAGTTAAAGAAGAAACTTCCTAGATTACAAATTGGCTACTGGAAGCTTCAGGTTACAAGCTCCCCTCAGCAGGAAGACACTAAAAAAAAAAAAAAAGCAAGTTCATGAGATTGCACTGACTTCTGCCAGGGTGAGAGGATGATAGCATAGTGATGATGAGAACAATACACAAGGTAGGATGGGGAGAAGGACATCAAGGATGAACTAAGGGGTATCCACAGAACAGAATGAAGGATAATGTGTATTGTGGGAAATAACTGAGCAGGAAGAATAGGGAAGGGGAATGCTGGGATACTTTCCAGTACATAGGATTCTGGTCCAAGTAACGCAGGCTCAGGCACTACAAAATATTCTTAAGTGCTCACAATGGAAATGTTATTTCCTATGGTATGGTGTTGTGTTCATGTTCCATATATTTAAAATCTTCAAATTGCCAAGCATTTCAAATGGAATACAACATTGCAAATAGTTAGGTTTTACATATTAATGTAGTTCACGTGATGTACATTACTTTATTAGCAGAGAATAAATGAAAACATTGTTTAATAAGATGTATTTCTTTTAAAAGTTTACTATTATTGACCATTCCAGACCATCAACTGATAGCACACAGTATATGCATTTGTTATTCAATTATTGCGGAGGAACCAAATATCTTTCTTCAAGGCAGCATTTCTCTTTCAGAGACAACACATTTTTCTTTCCACAGTGGGTCAATTCCTTTTGTGCAACTTTGTTACTTACTGTAAGCAATGTGACAGTGTCCTATTGTAACATCACTTAAGTATGTGCAATACAACCCATGGCCTTACATTTTGTAAACTCTTAAGCATTCCTTTGTGGCTGAGCCGAGACCTCTCTTGATGGTCAACTAATGTGCTGGGTACTCATCTGGCTGTCTAAAAGGAAACTAAAACACCCACCAGCAAGGCTACCTCCTGTTCCAGTAAGGATGGCCCAGGATTTTGTAAATCCTAGTTGTTTTTTATCTTTTCAGGTTCCATGCTTTCCCCCTCTTGCAATGATCTCTCCTGATTTTATCCTTACTCAAGGCTGGCTCTACCTAGCCATTATGTGGAGTCAAGAGACCATGGCACAAATCAGAGTAACTAGAGTATAGTGCTAAAGATAAAGTCAAGGTTTTAAAAAATCATCAGCAGGCTTTATACTTGCTATTGAACATTATTGAATTGCCTTGCTGATCTGTAGAACACAGCAAAAAAAAAAAGCATTCTATAGTCTTTATGAAGAAAAACTGAGCAATTTAGGCTCTTCTAATTTAAATTAGTCTTGTCTAGATTATTTAAGTTATAAAATCATAAAGTTGGAAGGGGCTATTTAGGCCATCGAATCCAAACTCTTGGTCAGTGTGGAAATCCAGTTTAAAGCATCCCTAACAGTTGGTTGTCCAAGCTTTGCTCAAATACCTCCAGCAATGGAGAGCTCACCACCTCAACTAGCAGTCAGTTCCATTGTCTGACAGCTCTGACAGGATGAAGTTTTTCTTGATGCTTCCTGCCATTCCATGGATTAATCTCTTAGATGACAGGGAACAAGTAGCATCTCTGTTGTGACAGCTCTTTAGGTCAGGAGTGGGCAATGTTCAAAGGCCTGGAGGCCATTTTCACCCACCAGACCCCTGACTTAGGCTGCTGTTCATGCAGTGCCTGAAATTTAGTGGCAAATCACTCCATAACACTATAATGGTTAAACTGAACATGTTGCCTGGCATGCTTTAGGTCAGGGTCCTCGAACTTTTTAAACAGGGGGCCAGTTCACTGTCCCTCAGACTGTTGGGGGGTTTTGAAAAAACCCCCATAGTTTGAAAAAATATGAACAAATTCCTATGCACACTGCACATTAAAATTAATTAAAATTAAAATAAATTGGTGCAAAATAGAGCTGCCAGGTTGCTGACGGGGATGGGGCGTTATGCTCACATGACTCCAGTCCTCCGTCAGCTTCACTGGCTTCCCATTGAAGCCCGGGCCCAATTCAAGGTGTTGATTATGACCTATAAAGCCCTAAACGGCTTGGGTCCTGGCTACCTGAACGAGCGCTTACGTCCGTATATGCCCGACCGCCCTTTGAGATCTGCGGGAGAGGCCCTTCTCTGGGAACCCTCCATGAAAGAAATTAGGAGAGTAAGTACCCGGAGGAGGGCGTTCTCTGCGGTGGCGCCCAACCTATGGAATTCACTCCCCAAAGAGGTCCACCTGGCACCGTCGTTACTGGTTTTTCGGCGCCAGGTAAAGACCTTTTTATTTAAACATCATTTCAATTGTTAAAACATATGATCTGGCCAGGACAACTTCTTCTTCCTTCTCTTTCTCCTCCTATATTTTTATTTTATACTGATAATTTTAATTTTATATTTGTAAATCAATGTATTTTTTGTATTTTTGTATTTAATGGTAATTTATTATGTACTATTGTATTTCAATGTATTTTATCATGTTGTAAGCCGCCCCAAGGTTTTGGCAAGGGGCGGCATAGAAATGTTATAATAATAAAAATAATAATAATAATAATAATAATAATAATAATAATAATAATAAAAAATTAAATTAAAAATAATTAGATTTTTAAAAATAATTAAAAATGTTTGCTCTGCTGGCTTGGGCTGCAGCAGAAACCCAAGATAAAGTGGGGAAGAGCATGTTCATATTCAAGGGACATAGCTACAATGTCCGCGATAGTGCTGGGGGTGGGGGCGGGGGAAGACGGGTGTGATCGCTCTTGCACTCATGCAGGGAAAGGGGATGCGATCACGGCCCTCTCCCCACAAGTGCGACCGCGATCATGCCCATCTTCCCTTCACGAGCGCAACTGTGATCGCGGCCATCTCCCTACCCCCCAAGCACAAAGATGGGTGCGATCACGGGCACGCTCGTGCAGGGAAGGCAGGTGCGATCGCAGGTGCACTCGTGCAGGGAAGGCTGGCGCGATCGTGGCCCTCTCCCCCTCCCCCAGCACGACTGTGATCATGCCCATCTTCCCTGCATGAGCGCTACCACAATCGTGGCCATCTCCCCACTGAGTATGCCTGTGCGGCTCAGAGCCTTTGGACTCGCTCGGAGATAATCTCCAAGAGAATCCAAAAGCTCTGAGGCAGGCCGGCTAAACAATCATGACGGGCCATATCCAGCCCATGGGACATTGTTTGAGGACCCATGCTTAGGTACTTGAAAATGTTACCATATTTCCATTCAGTCCTCTTCTCAAAGCTAAGCACACTCTGTTCCTTCAATCTTTCCTCATTGGACTTGGTTTCTGATCCCATGATCAGCCTTGAGCTCATTCCAGTGTATGTGGATCCTTCTTAGTGTCATGTTCAGAACTGAACACAGCATTCATGGGGAGGGCAGACTAATACAGAATAGAGTGGAACCACTACTTCCCATAATTTAGAAACTATACTTCCACTTAAAATTGCTGTTGCCTTTTTCTGCAGCCAGATCACACAGTTGACTCATATTCAGCTTGTGATCAACTACAACTTCAAGGTTCTTTGCTGGATATTATAATCAAGCTGGATATCCACCATCTTTTACATATGCATTTGATTCCTGTTTTCTAAACGAAAAACTTTGTACCTGTTTCTATTGAAATAATTGGGTTTTTTTCTTGCTCAGCTTTCTAATCTAAGAAATTTTCAATTTTGTTTCTGTTTTCTAAAGCATCAGCTATCCTACCTAATTGTGAGTCATCTGTACATTTAATAAGCATCCCCCATCTGCTCCTCCTTCTCTTCATATAATTAATAAAAATGTTGATGAATACAGTACCCGGATCCAACATTGCAGCATCCTATTTGATATGCTTATCTAGTTTGACAAAGAACCGCAAGGAATCACTTTGATCTAAATAAGTTCACCCTAGCTCAGACTAGACGTGCAGATTCCTATACCGGTAAGCAAGAGTTAACATACAAAGTAAAAATTATTTCTCAATTATTAGTAAATCCAAAATCCATGCTACAACATATTTCATATGCAATTTCCAGTCAACTCAAGCCCATTCAGCCATTAATCATCCAGAAGATGAGAAGTGCATGTGGGACCATGTTTGGCCTGACCCTCTCCAAATTGCTGTGGTTCTGCTTTACTCTCTTCTATATTTTGGTGGAGTTACTCAGGTAACTGATCTACTCATGTAGACTTTGTGTGCAAATTTTGAGCCTTGCCTGTGCAGCGTTCTAAAAAAGTAAACTCCCTGCTTCCCCTGATATGTGAAGAGCAGAGCAAGTAATGGAAATGCAATGGAGGGACAAGGCCAACAAAACCCACTGTCCCTCTTCTCATAATTCTAATGGTGTGACAGGAGGGCAACACATCAAACAAGCCATCAATTCAAGTCAAAGATGTTACATGTTAAACAAGTTTAGATACTTACTATCAAAGAATTATCAGATGGTTTTTTATATTTCAGCATTCCCACCCTTCTTCTGAAGTCGTGTTCTTGTTGGTTCAGTCTTTACCAGTGGTTCTTGGATAACAGTGGCTGGATACTTTGTGCCTAGAAGTTCAACTTCCAGTTTTTGTCCAATTTTATTGAGTTCCACAGGGACATATGCAAAAGCTAGACTCTGCTTTGCACTATAGCTGTAACATCCGGATGTGGTGTTGCCAATAACCTGGAAACATACCCAAATATCAAAATATTTAGTGCAATAAAGTCTACCTATTTTATTTTTATTTATTTATTTTCCAATTTATATCCTGCCTTTCCTACAAAGGGCTCAAGGCAGCTTACATCATTCTCCTCCTCCATCTTGTCCCCACAACAACCCTGTAAGGTAGGCTGGGCTGAGAGTCTGTGACTGGCCCAAAGTCACCCAGTTGGCTCCATGGCTGAGCGGAGACTAGAACCCAGATCGTCTGAGTCCCAGTCCCATGCTCTTAACCACTACACCACACTGGCTCTCATTGATGTTTGTGTTAGTAAAGATAGAAGGCTAGATGTGGTCACTTCTCCAACCAGTCTGGTCAGGGGACTCTCAAATGAAGGAATTCCCCCTTCCTCTCCACAGGCCCTGCGACCCCCACAGGCTGCTCCAGGGAGCTGCAGGAGGAGCCAGGAGATTCCTGTCCCAGAAGCAGACTTCTACTATATGACTTTGGATTTAACCCATGTTAGTTTTTACAGCCATGCATATCTATTATAATTCAAATGACCTTCCCTGATTTTCAAAAAGGATGGGAACTCAGAATATGCCCTAGAAAAATTAGCTTTGGTTACTTGAAATAAAATCTATGCTGCTTGCCTTGTTCTTATACCAGACACTTTCATTCCCCTCTGGATCAACATTATCCGTTTCCAAGGTGAGATACACAAGTTGTCGTTCCAGCCCCTTTTCTTTAATCTGCTTCAGTGCTTGCTTTCCTATGAAGTCTGCTGGCTGGGAAAAAAGGTAATGATGATAAATGATTAGTCAGGCCCTGTGACAAGGTTATAGATCTAAGCATTTAAATTTGCCTTCACTTGTTTTCCCATCAATTAGCTTTAGATAAAAGTAAAAATTAAATCAAACCACTGGGTTTATGAATGCTATTTTAACTGGTCCACAAGTGGACATGTCCAATTACTGTAGAAGGAGGTGGTGGCAGTGGTAGCAGCATCAAGGTTCAAAGAGCCCTGTGACTTTCTTCTTGTTCTTTCATGAAGAAATGACAGCAGAGTCACATAGAAAAAAACAGTGAAAGACAAACACTTCTTTTAAAAATTCCCTCAAAATATAGGGGTAGCAAGCATTTCTCTAGTCAACGGTTTGTGCAACTATACTTATTCTAGCAAATAGTACAGATTATGGAGCGGCCATAGTTCATACTATGAACAAATGGGTTCGTATGTAGGAAATCCCAGAAATCACCATTTTAAAGGATCTGAAGTAACAGTGATGGGAAAGACTTCCCAGTGGCTATTGACACTTCTTATCGTGAGGCAAATTATTGGTCCATCCAGATGGAAAATCACTGTCAACTGGATGGACAGCTGGTTAGATTCAGTATAAGATGTGTAAATGTCCAGTCACATAGATGGTTTAAAAACAGATCAGACAAATTAATGATGGATAGATCTAAGCCATGATGACTAAGAAAGAACTTAGTGGCTGAGACACAAAGAAAGAGTTGGTTATAGCCTTTCCAGAAGCATTTGATTGACTACTTGGTCTGATCCAGCAGGACTCTTCTAATGAATAGAGCCCTTGGTGCCTGGGTTCAACAGGAATCACTGAATCAAGGGGTGGTATAACTGCTTACCTGAGCTATGAATGCCCGCACTCCTGAAATGTAATTTGGGTTTATTTGGATTTCAAGGAAAAGGGTCTGCTGCCAGATTTCCACAATTAACTGATCACAGCATAGGATGGAATAGAGAAATGTGGTATTTTGAGATGGAGGTCACTTAGTGCTACCATGAATTCTGCAGCTATTTCTATAGTTTAAATGATTTTTTTTTTTTTTGCATAAGAAGACAAAAATAAACTGCAGGGGAACACAGGAGGGATATGAGTCAATGATGATGACATCTGGACTGATATTCCCCGCATGTCTAGTAAAATTCTTTGAATGAAGTAAGGCAATGTGCCAATTGTATCCTTGCTTGGACAACCTTTTGATTGGGCAGTAATTTCACAGCATTTTTCCATTCTCTATCCTGAATATTAAATCCCTTTTTCCAACTTAGGAAAAAAACGTGTTCATGACATTTTGCCCTTTACATAGAAAAGTATCACTGTGAAAAGGAAAGATTTCCTTTTGTCATTTCCTCCTGGTTGTTCCTTTTCCTGAAACCTGCCTTGCCTCCCATCCACCCTCTACCACACACATCTAAGCTTCACTGCTCTGCTTAGTACCAGAAGTTAGAATTTTAAAAATTATGGATAAACAACATGCTAATAAAGGAAGGTGTAGTACAAACATCACTGTATGTATCCAAAACTAGTTATACTCAGCATTCCCTAGAGTTTAACAGATTAACACTGATGTTAATTTACACTGTAATCCAAAATCTTTTGCATGAACTGACAAACAGTAGTCTTTGAATACTGAGAAAGTCAGGATGTATGTTTTGAAGGAGATAAGACTGCTGGACACCCTGTTCACCATCAAATCTGACTAATTAAGTGCTATAGTGCAAGTTTGCCAGACGCATCAGTTCGTTTCACAGGTCAGTCCTAGCCCACAAAGAACCACAAAGTCCAGGTCACAGGGCTAGCATATGAATCCAGGTAGCTTGCTGCAATGACTAGCAGCTGCAGCCACAGCCTCACCTCCCTTTTCCCACCTCCCACCTCAGGAGTCAACCTTTTAGACTATCCCACTTTCTTTGTCCCTTTGGTCCTTCCTTACTTGATCATGCCTCTTTGGGTTATATCAAGTGGCTCAAAGCCTGATTCACTTGCTCCGGTTTTAATCCCTGGGCCAAAAACAATACCAAACAAAGCTTTTCAGCTTAGATGGTGGGTTTACAAGTACTGAGTACACCAGATTTAATGTAGGTTCCATCCTGCTCACTACTTTCACTCCCTTTTCCTACCTGTTCACTACTTCAGTGATCTAGGAAATAAATTTAGGATAAAGCAAATTGGAGGGCAATGCTTCCCATCCTAATTCTGGTATTTTCTGGATTTAAAAAAAGAGATGTTGACCAATAAGATCTCCAAACATGAATTTCAGAATAAACTTCAGGGGATTATAAAGTCTGCTTCAAAATGATAGGTGAGTTTGTTAGTCACCACAGCTTTCTTCCAGCTTGTGTTAAATACACTCTGTTCATCTCCATCACCTCCATCTCTACCACCTCACTTAAAACAACTCTTCATTCCCCTTCAAGCTGAGTCCTAGCAAGAGCAGAAGCAGAAATGTATAGAGAAAACGAAGACAAAGGTTTTTCTTTTCTCCCAGTCCATGACACTTGCTGACAGTACATGAGAGACTGTGGGAGAACTACATCTCCCCTAATGCCCCACATCTAAGCATGCTGTTACTTGCTGTTTGTTATGAAGAAGGAACAGCAAACAGGGAGGGTGGATAAATAGCTGCCCTTTTCTTTTTTCCATGTGCCTTGGCTGCTGCTTTTACTGCTGCCCAGGTTCAGAGGAAGGCTAGCAGGGGAATGTTATAGCTTTGTGAGCAAGGTGGTAACACTGAGATTCGACCTTGGCTCAGCCTGAAAGCTGAGCTCTGGGAAAATGCAAATGAACATTATTTTACTGCAGCAGTTTTAGAACTAACTTTGCATAACTTGTTCTGTAGCATGTATTATGCACACGCACATGTATATGTGTGTGCGCACAGATCCTTGTTCAGTAAAATGCTGCTGGTATGCATATTGGAGAACAATGCCTTCCAATGTATTTTGATGTAAGAACATAGGAAAAGGATAAAATAAATAAAGCTTCCATCTGCATATAGGGAGATTGAATCTAACTCTATTATTTCCTTGTTAACAAAAGTCAGCCATTACGAGTCTTTTAACATTATACTTATTTATTTAAACATTTTTATGCCGCCCCATTCGCCAAAGCCTCGGGGTGGCTTACAACAATAAATTAAAATAATTATAATCTTAAATTAAAAAAATATAAACATTAGATTAAAAATACAAAAATACAGTATAAAATAAGCCGCCCTGGCCAGATAAAATCCAATAATATTAACAGTTAAAATACCGCTTAAATAAAAAGGTCTTCGCCTGGTGCCGAAAAACAAATAACGACGGCGCCAGGCGGACCCCTCTGGGGAGCGCATTCCATAACTTAGGCGCCACCGCAGAGAAAGCCCTCCTCCGAGTACCCACCCTCCTAATTTCTTTCACGGAGGGTTCCCGGAGAAGGGCCTCTCCCGCCGATCTCAAGGGGCGGCTGGGCATATATGGATGTAAGCGCTCCTTCAGGTAACCAGGACCCAAGCTGTTTAGGGCTTTATAGGTCATCACCAACACCTTGAATTGGGCCCGGACTTCAATGGGAAGCCAGTGAAGCTGACGGAGAACTGGAGTCATGTGAACATAACGCCCAGTCCCCGTAAGCAACCTGGCAGCTCTATTTTGAACCAATTGAAGTATCCGGACCGTCTTCAAGGGTAGTCCCACATAGAGCGCGTTACAGAAGTCAAGACGGGAATTCACCAGCGCGTGTGTCACTGTCCCAAGGCAGTCGTACTCCAGGTAGGGGCGCAGCTGATGAATCAGCTGAAGCTGGAGGAAAGCGCTCCTCGCCGCTGCTGTCACCTGAGCTTCCAGTGAAAGCTCTGGATCGAGGAGCACTCCCAGGCTGTGGACCTTGGAGTGCAACCCCATTCAGGACAAGGTTCAATTCACCCTGTCCGAAGCCCGATCCGCCAACCAACAGGCCCTCTGTCTTGTCTGGATTGAGCTTCAGTTTATTGGCCCTCATCCAGCCCATTACCATAGTCCCCCAGCCATAGTCCCCCAGCACCACCTTCTGGAACCGGCCATTGAGATAGGAGCGGAACCACTGCAAAGCAGTGCCTCCGAACCCCAATCCTGCAAGCCTATCCAGAAGGATACCATGGTCGCTGAGAGGTCCAGAAGAACCAACAGGGACGCACTCCCTTATCCTTCTCCCTGCACAGGTCATCGTACAGGGCGACCGAGGCAGATTCAGTACTGTACCCGGGTCTGAAGCTGGACTGAAATGGGTCCAGATAATCAGTTTCATCCAAGAGTGCTTGGAGTTGTCCCGCCACCACCCGCTCTAACATCTTCCCCAGAAACGGGATGTTGGCCACTGGTCTATAATTAGTGGCCAACTCTGGATCCAGTGACGCCTTCTTCAGGACCGGTCGGACTACCGCCTCCTTTAAAGGGGCAGACACCCGATCCTCCCTCAGAGAAGTGTTAACCACTTCCAAGATCCAGATCCCAATCCCGTGCTTGGAATTATTTATTAACCAAGACGGGCAAGGGTCCAATAGGCAAGTGGTGGGACGTACTCGTCCAAGCACCTTGTCCACATCATCGGGCCGCAGTAACTGAAATTCATCCAATAATTCTGGACCAGACGGCAGCATTGGCGTCTCCCTTAAAACCTCTGAATCAATAGTGGAATCCAGCTCGTGACGAATCTGAGCGATTTTCTCCCTGAAATGCCTGGCAAAGTCGTCACAGCGGGCCTTTGAGGGTGGAACCAGGTCTTCTTTCGGACCTGGACGAACCAGGCCTTGCACCACTCGAAAGAGCTCTGCCGGACGGCATTGTGAGGAGGCAATGGAAGCGGAAAAAAATCTCTTTTTCGCCGCCCTCACCGCCACAGCATAGGCCCGATAGTGGGCTCTCAAGTGTGTTCGGTCAGATTCATCCCGTGATTTCCTCCACCTACGCTCTAGCCGTCTCCCAACCTGCTTCATCGCCCTCAATTCAGGAGTATACCAAGGGGAAGAGCGGGCTCTGCCCGGCGGGAGAGGACGCTTAGGAGTGATCGTGTCCACAGCCCTGGTCATCTCCCCGTTCCACAGTTCGACCAGAGCCTCGATAGGAGCACCCGTCTTGTCAGCCGGAAACTCCCCCAGGGCCTTCAGGAATCCTTCCGGATCCATCCGGCTCCGGGGGCGGACCCACACAATCGGGTCCGCACCCTTACAGAGGGAGAGGCCACTCTCGAGCACAAACCTCACCAGGAAGTGATCTGACCATGACAGGGGAATCAAGCATAAATTCCTCACCCTCAGACCACCCTCTTCCTGTCCCGTCGAGAAAACCAGGTCCAGAGTGTGTCCATGTTCATGGGTTGGGCCGGTGACATGTTGAGACAGCCCCATGGCCGCCATGGAGGCCATGAAATCCTGAGCTGCCCCGGTCAGATCAGTCTCAGCATGGAGATTGAAGTTCCCAAGGACCAACATCCTGGGGGTCCTGAACACCAGGTCCGAGACAATCTCCGTCAGCTCAAGCAGGGAGACTGTTGGGTAGAAGGGTGCATGGTACACCAACAGAATCCCCAATCTGTCTCGGTTGCCCAACACCAAGTAGAGACACTCTAGCCCTGGTCTCGAAGGGACAGGAAGTCCCGTGAGAGAGATGGAAGCTCGGTAAACCAAAGCGACCCCCCCTCCCCTCCCCTCCCCTCCGGGCTCAAACAGTGCTGAACCAGATACCCGGGCGGGCACAGTTGGGAGAGGGCCACCCCCCCCTCCCACCCAGGTCTCCGTTATACAAGCCAGGTCGGCTCCCTCATCCACAATCAAGTCATGGATGAGGGAAGATTTGTTATTGACCGACCTGGCATTAAGCAACAGCACCATCAGGTCCGAGGGGTGGCTGGCAAGACTCCCTGGCACCCTCTGGCTGGGGGCAAAACCAGAAGTAAGGACAGGTGTCAGCCATCTGTCCCTCCTTCTTCTATGCAGACATGTTAAGCTCCCACCACTGTTACGTCCATTGCCCAAAATCACCCCAATGGTGGCGCCCATGCGCTCCCCAGGAAACATAAGCGGCAACGTGGCAAGGGACGACTCCATAAAACAGCTTAAAATACAATACAATTATAAAAACAGTTAAAAAACTCACAGTAAAACGCAGCCCAGCAGGAGGGCCAATTATAACACAGCCAATCAAGCCCCCTGGCCAGCCCAGCCCCCTGCTTGGCCCCCGAATGGCTCCCAAATGGCGGCGACTGCCCTTTGGCCAACGGCCCTTTGGCTGCTGGCCGCCACCGGCGCTTTTAGGCCGCAGGGCCCCCCCACGCTCCACCCATCCGGAGCACGTCCCTCATCCGTGCCAGGGCGTGGCGGCCGGTCAGGTGGTGGAATCTGGCAGCGCGGGCGTTCGCTGCCAGCGTTCGCTGCCGGGCGCGCAGGTGTTTTTGCCGACTGTATATAAGAAGTATAATATACTTCTTATATACAGTCAAATCAGTCAGTCTTGAGTCATTTCTTACAAAACAAAAGGACTCGATGGGTAACTTTTGACTAATATCCCTTAATGAAGCCGATCTAGAAATTTTCTTCATAATATAAATACACTCCTTTCATCATGTATTCATAGAATTACACAGTTGGAAGAGGCCTAGAAGGCCATTGGGTCCAAACCCCTGTTTAATGCAGGACTCAAGTCTTCCATCCAAATTCTAACCAGGCTGGACCCCACATAAAAGAAATAACAAATGCATTGTTTTAATTAAATTATGCCCCATATAAAAGGCAAATAGTATAATCAATAGACCTAGTCATTGTCACAAAAGGCATGTCTATAAAAGATGGGTATTTAAAATGTATGTTGTATTCTGGAACATAGTCCATGCAGGTGGCTTTCCTCTTTAGGGCTCCATCTCTCTAGAAAAGCAGTAGTGTAGTAACTTTCCTGCAATAGTCCATAAACCCTCAAGTAAATGTACCTGCAAGATGATTTCAAATAGTACACTGCCACTTCCACCAGCCAATTCATTTGCTTGTGATTAGTCCAGACACTGTGTCATTGCAAACAGTGTGCTGGTTCTCCTACTCACAAGTAAGAAATACTATGCAGCAAGCATGGGCACCCTGTTGCTTGAACAGGCACCGGAACCATTTATTTCTCATCCTCAATGTCTCCTTACAGGTATACAGTAAATGCACCAAGGGGTTACGAGAGAATATGAAGGACAAACCAAACATGAGCCATCAGAGAGACACCCTAACCCTTACAGAAAAAGGCAATCAGCCTGTGCCCATTAAAAGCAGCTATCCATAATATGCCAGCTGACATAACTAAGTGCACTACTGCACTTGGTTGCTTGCAGGAGCTATGATAGAGAAGAGAGAATCATAGGCAGAGTTTGACATTTACATTTATAGGATGTAAATGTGCCATGGTTAGCAACCCTCATCTGCAGGCAATAGTTCTGTGTTTTGCTTCTACAAGCGCTAATGAAACTATGCCTATAAAAGAAACACATGCATTTAAATACTTCTAAGCTCCCCAGTGCTTACTCTTCAACATTATTCATTTGATTCCCATAAATCCATCACAAATAAATGGAAAACACAGTTTGCATGAAGGTTAATGCAGCAGTCATAATTGGAGCCTTGAGTATGACCTGGCAACAGATGTGAATTGCTTTAATGGGTCACTTCTAGATTAATTGCATAGAAGGCAGTTAATGCCTGTGCATATATAAATAGAAAGACAACTAAAGTAATTTTGACTTGCCTTCACCTTTTAAAAAATATCACAATTCAATTCATGACAAGAAAACATATATATTTAACTTAGTCTTTTAAAAAAGAAGGAACAGTTTACTATAAGTGATATGCATTATAATATGAGCAGATTTTTACTTGCGCTATGAAACCTCCTCAGTTCTGCCTCTAGCCCCCATGACACCCCAAATTTTTTATGGAGCAGTTTCTGAGGACACATAGCAAGAGAGTGCAGCGAGGAGGAATGGCTCTGGTCCCTACTCCACTGGCAGATCTTTTCTGTTAGAAGAAGAGGATAATTTGATATAAGTTTTAGCCTACAATGACTGTTTCTGTGAACCAGAGGCAATATTTTATATGTTTAATATTTTTTCTGAAATAGCTCTTTAATGAAGATGTGCAGTTTGTTCATAATGACAAATCAAAAGAAGACTCAGTAAAATGAGCAGACAAGAAAATAACAATTTTCTTAACAAAAACTAACAATAAAAATGCCTTTCCTTCCCTGTTTACAATAAGGGAGAAATGATGTTTTTTGTATTCTATCTAAATGTTCATTCATTTATTAAATTTCTATAGCACCTATTAGCTGAACCTATCACCAATATAAAGATGATACAAAGTAAAAGAGAGATTCAAATAAACCAAATTCTTCAGAATTTAATGTATACAACTTACTCTGAAAAAAGAATATCACAATATAGGATGAACTGATAAATTTCAAAAAACTGATTTGTAAGAAAATTTACAAGTATAACAGGCATAGCCATGTAATTTGGCATTGAAATGACCCTTCAGTGTCCATGCCTCTCAAATGTACTAATACAATCTGCACATAGAACTTAAAGCATAATATAAGGAAGTGAGTCACTTGAGCCATGGCTGACTACTCAGTGTAATAACAACTTCTGGGCAGGAAAATGTGTTAGTATACTGTATTCGTTCCATGCACTTGATCACTGCACATGTGTCACTACATATCCAAGCCTGACTTCTAGACGGGGAGCTGCTGTCTCTAGCAGCATCTGATGCTTCCCCTCTTACCTTCCAGGATTGGGGGAAGCAAGCTGGACTGGCAGCTGCCACGTCAAAGGAACTTGAAGCAGTAGCTTTCACAGCTCTTCTCCCTCACCCTCTTGTTGGGTAAGCACAGGGGATGGTACCAGGTATGGGTAGAGTGTTAGGTCCACTTCACAAAATTTAAGCTGAGGTATGCATAGCTAAGGCCTTGCCCACAACAGGCTCTGGTCCTGCCCACTGCTGACATGCAGCTCCTGAAACATTTTCCATACTGGAATTCCCTTATCTAGCATTACTGTCTCTTACACAAGAGCCACTGCAAGGAATGATAATAGAAGCATACATATGCACAGCTTCTGTTAATTTCCTGAAGGCTTAAGCAATGTAAATTCTTTCTGACTTGTGCTTTACTCCCCCCACCCCCATCCCCACTTCTATCCCTTTATTCTACATTTGTCACATTTTTTTCTTTGGTGAATGGAATGATCACCCATTAAGAAATAACAAAATATGATTATAATAATAGTGAAAATTTAAAACTGAATACCTGAATAAAATTTAAAACTGAATACCTTTAAAACTGAAAAAGCAGACACCAAACTATTGCTTGCCTTCTCTATTGTTTTCCTCTTCTCTAAAGAGTATGTAGTTCCTGGGTTTCAGGAGAACCCGGAGACCTTTTATTCACTATACAAAGAATGGTGAACTTGAGGAAAAAGATTTAGAACAGTGAGACGAGACTAGTTCAGCAGTAACTCTAGGCCTCTAACAAATTCTTTCATTTTTCTCAAGGGTCCCAAAATAAATACTTGGCTGTAATCATAAGAGTAATATACATTAGCTAAAATAATTGTTCACTTTGGCACATTGTGATTAAGACAATATACAGAAAGAAGCAGAGGGACAACAGAAGAAATTGTTTCATTGCATTAAAGGAGATGCATAATGCCAACCAAATGCCTGCAGAAATTGAAATTAGTATCAAAGCTAAAATACTTTGTAACAGGCCTGGCCATTGACATTTTGACCCTATGATCAGAATTGTGATGGCATACATACTCAGAAAAAAACAGAAACATCACCCTGTCAACAAAAGTGTGTATAGGTTTTCCCAGTTGCAATGTATGGCTGTGAAAGCTGGACCATAAAGAAGGCTGAGTGCCAAAGGACTGAGGCCTTTGAATTGTGGTCCTGGAGGAGACTCCTGCGAGTCCCTTGGACCGCAAGGCGATCAAACTGGTCAGTCCTAGAGGAGATCAACCCTGACTGCTCTTTAGAGGCCAGATAGTGAAGATGAAACTCAAATACTTTGGCCACCTAATGAGATGGAAGGACTCCCTGGAGAAGAGCCTAATGCTGGGAACAATAGATGGCAACAGAAGAAGGGGACAGCAGAGGATGAGGTGGCTAGATGGAGTCACTGAAGCAGTCAGTGTGAGCTTGGGTGGACTCCAGGAGATGGTGGAGGACAGGAAGGCCTGGAGGAATGTTGTCCATGGGGTCGCGATAGGTCGGACACGACTTCGCGACTAACAACAACATACTCAGGGCTTTATTTAATGGACACACAGTTGCAAAATATGCAAGTCCAGGGATAAAAAGTATGCATCTCCAGAACAGCATTTGTGCAGTTCAAAAGACCTTTTGAACAAAAGTTGTGTTATGTTAGCTGATGTAAAAAGTTATTGATAATAACATCTACATGAAACCGCTGGGAGAGGTCATTAGGAGGTGTGGGCTGCGTAATCATCAGTACGCTGATGATACCCAGCTCTACCTCTCTTTTTCAACCAATCCAGGTGAGGCAGTGGCTGTACTGAACCAGTGCCTGGCCGCGGTAATGGGCTGGATGAGGGCCAATAAACTGAAGCTCAATCCAGACAAGACGGAGGTCCTGTTGGTAGGTGGTTCGGGCTTCAGGATAGGGAACCTGGACCTTGTCCTGAATGGGGTTGCACTCCCTCTTAGGGAAAGGTTCCGCAGCTTGGGAGTGCTCCTCGACCCAGAGCTGTCATTAGAAGCTCAGATGATGGCGGTGGCAAGGAGCGCTTTCCTTCAGCTTTCGCTGATCCATCAGCTGCGTCCCTAACTGGAGAACGATTGCCTGGCGACAGTGACACATGCACTGGTAAGTTCCCAATTAGACTTTTGTAACGCGCTCTGCATGGGGCTGCCCTTGAAGACGGTCCAGATACTTCAGTTGGTGCAGAATAGAGCTGCCAGGTTGCTGATGGGGACTGGGCGTTGTTCTCATATAACCCCAGTCCTCCGTCAACTTCACTGGCTCCCCATTGAAGTCCGGGCCCAATTCAAGGTGCTGGTTATCACCTATAAAGCCCTTAACGGCTTGGGACCTGGTTACCTAAAGGAGCGCTTGCGTCCATATTTGCCCTCCCGCCCCTTAAGATCGGTGGCAGAGGCTGTTCTCGGGGAACCCTCCGTGAAAGATATTAGGACGGTGAGTACCCAGAGGAGGGCCTTCTCTGCGGTGGCACCCCACCTATGGAATGCGCTTCCCAGAGAGGTCCGCCTGGCACCATCGTTATTTGCTTTACGGCACCAGGCCAAGACCTTTTTATTTAAACGTCATTTTAATTGTTGAATTTATTTATTGATTTTATATTTTTGCCGGGATGTCTCCAGATTGTTATATGTATTTTATATATTTGTATAGTTATTTGTTTGTATTGGAAGCCGCCCTGAGGCTTTTGCGAATGGGGTGGCATATAAGTGTTCCAAATAAATAAATAAAAATAATCATTATTTTTGTAAAAGGAAGTATCAATGGTTTGTCTTTCAGTGTAACAGGTGAGCAACTAATAATTTGCCTATAGAGGCAAACATGTGTACATACAACAAGTTGAAAGTGCTTGCCTCTCTTGGAGGCATTCACAAATACAAGACAATATCTTGGGAACATTTGACTCCCATGTAGGAATGCTACTGATCCTTGATACAGTTTGTCATGTGTGATCATACTAGTTTATGTCCATGCATTTATGAGATATATTTTTTTCTTTTATGAGAAAACTGTTTCTGAGAAAAAAGATTGTTTGCTAGATCCTTAAAAAACGATTAACAGGAAATTAAGATTAGCTTTTTTTATTATTATTTAAAAGGAAGTAAAAATGCTTTCATTTCATATAATGCTTGTAGTATAGGGGATTACTTTGAATATCTAAATTATGACAACATCGTTGCCTTTAAAAATTTAATACAAAGACTATTTTCCTATGAAGTTTATCCTTTTTCAAAGATAATGAGAACCAGACTAGTCCCAGTAGCAGGTGCTAATAATGTTTTTAATTTAACTGTGCATAGCCGTGTGGAATGCAGACAGAAACTCCCAGATTAGGAGTGTTTTCTTAACTGGTCAGAAAAATAAAAGTAGACAATTAAGGACAATGATGCTTGAGTCCCTAGGAAGAGAAATATTATAATTCAATCAGCAAAAAGCTGTCAAAAAGATATGCACACACCTTTTAATAGTGCAATTTATCTGGTATATCTATTATAAATCTTGGAATGGGTCCAAATTATATACACAAAGCTACTCAACTGCGTAAGAGAGTACCAACATCTGCTGCAATCTCCTTTAACCATTACCTTACAACACGCAGGAGGCCATGCCTATGTAATATTTTGAAATTAATTATTCTTCATTGGCCATTCTTGAGTAATTTCAGGATAGCATTCCAAATTAAATCTCCTTTGACAGGTAAACATATAAAAGACTCCCCCACCCCTCATAAGCATAATCATCATCTGACATATCTCTATCCTCAACAGTCATTCCAAACAATGGAAATAGTGACTTTATCTATGAATTTTCAGCTATCCTTGGTTAAAACAAACCACACCTCATTCTGAATGTAAGACAGCATTGTGGATTGTTCTTAAAGTACAAGTGTCAGCTTTCACTCTCCTACTTTTATATGCAAAAGCAGAAGGAAATACATGAGCCCATGTCTCAGTGTGGCTTTTTCCTGTTAGGGCCATAATTTGGATAAATAGTCTGAACCAAGCTATTTCATAATTGACAAAGTCAGCATTTGGAAAGCTTCTCTCTTCATAAGAAATCAGTAAGATCAAAGTAAGGAATGCTTTGCAGATAACAAAATTTCTTCACAGAAGGCACTTCTGGAATTAATATGAGCCTTGTTTGAAGACTGCAACACCTGAGAAGTATACATGCAGCTTTTTGTGCTCCATATGCACATACTGTGAAGCTTCACATTATTATATTTGCAGAAGTTCCATGTCAATCTGATACAAAAGGCACTTCTATGTATCATGTCTCAGCTAATTTGCTAACTACTATAAGTTTAACAACAAGAAATAAGTTTAATTAATCATCTCAGGTGCATAACGTTACTTGGAATTTGTCTAGTCGCTAAGTCATGTCTGACCCATCACAACCCCGTGGATAACATTCCTCCAGACTCTCCTGTCTTCCACCATCCCATGGAATCCACCCAAACCCACAGCCACCACCCCAGTGACCCCCATGTAGCCACCTCAATCTCTGTTGCCCCCTTCTCCTTTTGCCTTCAGTCCTTCCTTCTCATTAGGTGGCCAAAGTATTTGAGTTTCATCTTCAGTATCTGGCCTTCTGAAGAGCAGGCAGGGTTGATCTCCTCTAAGATTGACTGATTTGATATCTTTGCAGTCCAAGGGACTCTCAGGAGTCCTGTCCAGCACCACAATTCAAAGGCCTCAATTATTCGGCGCTCAGTTTTCCTTATGGTCCAACTCTCACAGCCATGTATTACAACTGGAAAAACCATAGCCTTGACTATATGAACTTTTCTCAGCAGGATAATGTCTTTTTTTTAGTATGCTGTCTAGATTTGCCATAACTTTCCTCCCAAGGAGCAAGCATATTTTAATTTCTTGGCTGCAGTCACTGTCTGCAGTGATCTTTGAGCCCAAGAAAATAAAATCTTTCACTACCTCCATGTGTTCCCCATCTATTTGCCAGGAAGTTAGAGGACCGGATGCCATGATCTTAGTTTTCTTAATGTTGAGTTTCAAGCCAACTTCTGCGCTCTCCTCTTTCACCCATATCAAGAAGCTCTTCAGTTCCTCTTCACTTTCTGCCATTAGAGTGGCATCATCTGCATATCTGAGCATGTTGATATTTCTCCCAGCAATCTTAATTCCAACTTGTGATTCATCTAGCCCCGCCTTTCTCATGATGAGCTCTGCATATAAGTTAAATAGGCAGGGGGACAATATACAGCCCTGACATACTTCTTTCCCAATTTCGAACCAATCAGTAGTTCCACGGCCAGTTCTCACTGTTCCTTCTTGACCCGCATACAGGTTTTTCAAGAAACCAGTAAGATGATCTGGTACTCCCATTTCTTTAAGAACTTGCCACAATATGCTGTGATCCACACAATCAAAGGCTTTGGCATAGTCAATGAAGCAGAAGTAGATGTTTTTTCTGGAACTCCTTAGCTTTCTCCATGATCCAGCGTATGTTGGCAATTTGATCTCTAGTTCCTCTGCCTCTTCGAAACCCTGCCTGTACTTCTGGTTGTTCTCGGTCCACATACTGCTGGAGCCTAGCTTGTAGGATTTTGAGCTTAACTTTGCTAGCATGTGAAATGAGTGCAAATGACGGTAGTGTGCACATTTTGGCATTGCCCTTCTTTGGGACTGGAATGTAAACTGACCTTTACCAAACCTGTGGCCACTGCTGAATTTTCCAAATTTGCTGGTATACTGAGTGTAGCACTTTAACTTTAACTGTGTTATCTTTTAGGATCTTGAATAGCTCAGCTGGAATACTGTCTCCACTAGCTTTGTTGTTGCTAAGACTTCCTAAGGCCCATTTGACTTTACACTCCACGATGTCTGGCTTGAGGTCAACAACCACACCATTGTGGTTATAAGGGAAGATCTTTCTTGTATAGTTCCTCCGTGTAATCTTGCCACCTCTTCTTAAGCTCTTCTACCTCTGTTAGGTCCCTGTCATTTTTGTCCTTTATTGTGCCCATCTTTTCATGAAATGTTCTCTTCATATCTCCAAATTTCTTGAAGAGATCTCTAGTCTTTCCTGTTCTATTGTTTTCCTCTATTTCTTTGCACTGTTCATTTAAGGCCTTCTTATCTCTTCTAACTATTCTCTGGAATTTTGTATTCAATTGGGTGCATCTTTCCCCTTCTCCCTTGCCTTTCGCTTCCCTTCTTTCCTCAGCTATTTGTAAAGCTTCCTCAGACAGCCATTTTGCTTTCTCGCATTTCTTTTTCTTTGGGATGGTTTTAGTTGCTACCTCCTGTACAATGTTGCAAACCTCCATCCATAGTTCAGGCACTCTGCCAATCAGATCTAATCCCTTAAATCTATTTGTCACCTCCACTGTATATTCATAAGGAATATGATTTAGGTTATACCTGAGTGGCCTAGTGATTTTCTCTATTTTCTTAAATTTAAACCAGAATTTTGCAACAAGAAGCTCATGATCTGAGCCACAGTCAGGTCCTGGTCTTGTTTTTACTGACTATATAGAGCTTCTCCACCTTTGGCTGCAAAGCACTTAATCAACCTGATTTGGATGTTAACCATCTGATGATGTCCATGTGTAGAGTCGTCTCTTGGGCTGTTGGAAAAGAGTGGTTGCTATGACCAGTGTGTTCTCTTGACAAAATTCTGCTAGCCTTTGCCCTGCTTCATTTTGTACTCCAAGGCCAAATTTGCCTGTTATTCTGATTATCTTTTGACTTCCCAGTTTTGTATCCCAATCCCCCATGGTGATAGACATCATTTTTGGTGTTAATTCTAGCAGGTGTTATAGGCCTTCATAGAACCAGTCAACTTCAGTCTCTTCAGCATCAGTAGTTGGGGCACAGACTTGGACTATTGTGATGTTGAATGGTTTGCTTTGGATTCAAACTGAGATAATTCTGTCATTTTGGAGATTGGATCCCAGTACAGCTTTTCTTACTCTCTTATTGGCTATGATGACTACTCTATTTCTTCTGAGGAATTCTTGCCTGCAGTAGTATATATGATGATCATCTGAATTAAATTCACCCATTCCTGTCCATTTTAGTTCACTGATTCCCAAGATGTCGATGTTCAATCTTGCTGTCTCATGTTTGACCATGTCCAGCTTACCTTGATTCATAGATCTTACATTCCAGGTTCCTATGCAGTATTGTTCTTTACAGCATTACTTTCCTTTTACCACCAGATATATCCGTAATTGAGTGTTCTTTTGACTTTGACCCTCACTCTTTCTGGTGCTACTTGTACTAGCTCTTCCCCAGTAGTACATTGGACACCTTCCGACCTGAGGGGCTTATCTTCCAGCATCATATATTTCAGCCTTTTGATATTGTCCATGGAGTTTTCATGGCAAGGATACTGGAGTGGGTTGCCATTTCCTTCTCCAGTGGATCACCTTTTGTCAGAGCTCTCTGCTATGAGCTGTCCGTCTTGGGTGCCCTTGCACAGCATAGTTCATAACTTAATTGTGCTACACAAGCCCCTGCAAGGCAGTGATCCATGAAGGGGATTTACCAAGCACTAATTGGCCCAGAGATCTTAAAGTAGGATGGGCAAAGTTTCAAAAGAAGGCAAAATCTAACAGGTTGGAATTCATGCCCCTGAATTTATGCAGAAAGATATTATAGGAGTAACTTTTGCCACCATTCCTTCTTGCTCTCTCTTTATATAATAGAGAGAAGATCCACCTGAGGAGCAAGTTATGAATTAAGAACTGAATTATAAATGATGAAAAGATGATAAAATAAGGTAGACCTGATTACTAATGAAGTGGCTATATAAACATCAAATTATAATGAAACCTTTGGTGTTGCCTCTAAGGAACTGGCATCTTGTGAAAGAATCTCAACATTTTAAATTAATTAATCAATCCATCCATTCTCAGCAGATGGACTTAAATATAAATTAACAGATGTGAACATATTTTAGCAAATATAGTCAGTTTCCATGGGTTTAATTGGAACTGGGAAATATCCAGCAGCTAAATGAAAATCACCCAAATTTGATCAATTCAACCACAATTTCCCTTGCTAAAAGAAAGTGAAGAGAGGTATCCAGAAATGGAAATCACATAATTTCGTTTATACTACCTATTACAAATGCAAATATACATGCAATTAGTCAATAAAACCCAAATATTAGCCCTCTTTTTGCTACACAGCTGCTTACTGCTTTGTCTCAACTTCTGGTGATTCTGCCCTGCCTCGCCTGCTTCCTGCGTTCACACACTGGGTGGAGGATGTGAAAGGATCGTTATGCATGTACAGCTGTACAATCCTGGCTCCTGACTGTGTTGAAGACACTTCACATACAGAGCATTGAAGAGGTCAACGTTCTGTACCAGAACACACATCTTGCATGTAAGAGGCCCCAGGTTCAATCCTTGGCATCTCTAGGTAGGGCAGGAAAAACTGCTGCCTTGAAACCCTGGATAGTCACTGCAGTCAATGTTGACAGTACAGGATGAATGTACCAATATGACTAAATATACAGCAGCTTCCTGGGTTGCTATGCACAGAACCTATTTTTGTATTTTCTACTGAACACAAGGAGATTAGGGAAAAACAAGAGGCCAAAATCCCACTCTTTCTATGCATTCACTATGTGCACTGAGGGGAGGTATATAAAGGGCTATTAATTCTTTGTAATCTATTTTATACTATAACCCATTAATCACATTTTTAATTATTAGTTCTATTTCTCATGGTTATTGATTTGTCTTTATGATTTCTTCTTATTTTACTATTTGTCATTTAATTTTTCATTGACGATCAATACAGATTAAAGCTACAAAAAGCTAGCGCATGAAGCTTGGTATCTTCCTTCTCTTTCTTCATGTGCTGATGTTATCTAATGCTTGAGTGAGAAACACATGCCTGAGATGAAGTATTCCAGGCTGAGGTGGCCTAGCAGTTTAGAAAAATTAGCAACATTTTTCTAGCACTAGCAAAATTCTCTGACAGCAAGTTTTACTTTAGTTTGTAGTTTTACCACTAGTATACCACAAAGAGCAAATATAGTGCCAATAGTGAATATCAACTGAGTTATAAACAAAATAATATGTCCAGTTTTATTGATTGGAATACTGAGTCTAAAATTATAGCTTATCTGATTATGCCAACCAGGCCCTTGCCCTGTAAGATGATGCCTGGGGATATATGTAAGCCAGACTGAGTTCTTCAGAGGAAAAGCAGAACAGAAAAGAAGTCAACAACGACAGCAACAGCAACCAATTATGTAGCTAGGTGGTTTAATAATAGAAGAAATTTCTCAAGGTTCTGCCACAGAATGACCAACATTTCAGATTTCATTCTGAAATTCTAAGTCTCTAACCCAAATGACTGCTGACCAAGGAAACACCAAAATATGCTGGGATGACTCTACTTAAGCCTCAGATATTGAGTCCCAGTCTTCAGTCCTCAGAAGTAATCTAAGCCTATGACTTCTCATCCTCCTGCTTCTATTAATCATTTATCCCAAATGTCCTGTCCCATCCCGCCCCCACTTTCATAAAATGTAAAGTTGCTTCTTAGAGCACTGTGATATGATAATATCCTAAGAGGGCAGTAACATAATGCTGAAACTGCCATTGCCAGTTTAGTTGGAGATTTGTTTGCTTGCTGTTGGATAACTGAATTCTGCTCTCTAGTGTGTAACACTTGATGTCATTAAGTTCACATTTATTTATTTATTTATTTAGAAGACTTAACACTTGATGTCATTAAGTTCACATTTGTTTGTTTGTTTGTTTGTTTGTTTAGAAGACTTAAATCCTATCTCTCTGCTTGTTATTATTCTTGTTGTTATTATATTGGGCAGTAAAGGAGCACATAATACATGTTGTCCTTGACTTCTTCCATATTCTTTCCTCTTATCTGCTACCTGGATGATTGTTAAAAACTTAATAGATCAAGATTTTAAATGAAAATGAAAAATTCACTGGTCAATAAGAAAGTGCAGCCTTTTGTTAATATTACTTGCAATATTGTATCATAACAAATATGAAACAGAAGAACAGACAATATATTCAGTTCTACTTTTAATTAATCATTGGTAATCATAGGTAGTAAGAAGCACAGCGGCTCATCAGGTAAAGACACCAAGCTTGTCAACCAGAAGGTCAGCAGTTCAGCAGTTCGAATCTCTAGTGCTGCATAATGGAGTGTTCTCCCATTACCTACCCCAGCTTCTGCCCACCTAACAGTCTGAAAGCATGAAAATGCAAGTTGTTGAATAGGTACCACTTCAGTGGGAAAAAACAGCATTCCATGCGTGAAAGTGTCCAGTCATGCCAACCACATGACCATGGAAGCATCTTCAGACAACACTGGCTCTTTGGCTTAGAAACGGAGATAAGCACCATCCCTAGAGTTGGACACAACTAGCACACATGTGTGGGAGGAACCTTTACCTTTATCATATACAAACACTTTTAAACATAGGTAAAAGTTTAAAATGCTTACTTCCTGTACCCACCAAAGGACTGCAACTGCTGAATCAAAATCCTATGTTGCTGGAAGGAGCAGTCTGAGATCAGAACACTCCAAATAGCTAATGCTGTGCAGGTAGATGCCTGGCAGATGCTAAGAGTGAGTAGGACTGACCTTGTAAGGTCCAAGGGATGGGCAGCAGGATGCTAGACTGAGGCACTGGGACCCAGGCAGCACAGTCGATAAGGTATAAGGCCAGAGTCCAGTCACCAGTCAAATCCAAGTGGTTATCCAGAGAAAGTCAAAGTCAAAACCAGGAGTGAACAGGGAAGCAAACAAAATGTAAGCCAAATAGCAAGAGCATAATCAAAACAAGCCTATGATTAGGAGGTAGGAAGACAGCACAAAGAAATGGGTACCCAGGAGCAGGGCTTCAGACATTGGAGACCAGTGTTGTGGAGGCAGTTTCTGGAGGAAAGAGCTCTTCTCCCAGGTTCCCATAAAGGCCCTGGCAGCTGCAGCAGAGACTGGAACTAAAATTAAGGCATTTGGCCAGCAGGAGGAGCCCTGAAGCTGCCTAGATCCTGACAGAGCTCAAGATACAAGGCAGTGGGGTTCTTTTTGCAGAAGTTGCAAGGGGTCAGTAGAAAGGACTGGAACGCAGAGTTTCCCTCCTGCACACATTGCTCCCAAGGTCATAGGAATGTCTACCACCTCAGGAAGAAGAATCTGAAAAAATCTATGGCCCCTAAGATGTTTTCCTAAGGACTATAAGATTGTTCTCTTAGCTGCTTACTCCTACATGCTCAGATTACCTAAGAGAAAGTTTTGTCAAAACTGACAAAACACAGAAAACTAAAATGACTAGCAGAATGGAATAACTTGCTTCTGGGAAAATGGCTAAAGTGGTTTTGGTTTAGAAAAAGTGATTATTGAAAATTTAATAAAGGTTTTTAAAAATAATGGATGAAATTGAAAGACTGGATAAAGCGACATTTATCTCTCCTTTTCAGAATTCAGTAATACGGATTTGACAGTAGATGTCCAACAGCTACATCTGGAAGTTTTCTTACACATGTAATTAAGTTATGGAAATCATTACCATAAAGACAGGACAACATTATGAAGGTATTAGCCATCATATTTAGTAGAAGCTCCATGTCCACAGTTACTACTTATCTGAATGCACAGAAGAAAATATGTTTTTCTTTCATTATACATTAAAAATTATACTCAGAATGACATATATAGGATTTCCACACAGTCCCTCACCCAGGTACTGACCAAGTTCAGACTAGCTTAGTTTCAGCAAGATGTGCTTAGATTGTCATGTCTCATTAGTAAAATTCCCAGAGGCATTTGGTTGGCTGCTGCTTGAAACTAAGGAATTCAGAGTTTGACATACTATTGAATCAATGAAATCAGTTAGTTATGACTAAATTAAATTCTATTTATTTCAGTGGGCCTGTTCTAGATCTGGGTTCAATCCCAATCTATAAACTTCAAGTAGTATGTTGAGTGGCATGACTATTTTTTTAAAAAAAATCCCATTCACACATATTCTTGCTATCCATTAACCAATTGAAACTCATATGTTAGTCATTAGTCATCACCTTTAAAGCTACGTGGTCTGGTATATAAATAATAATTTTGCAGTAAATAGAGTATAACAGCTAGCAGATAGATCATCAAAGACTAATTCCAAAACAAAAGCAATTTCACACAATTAAGGTCTGTGGAAGAGAATCACTCTAATCTCAAATTCTTCATAGGGGCCAAAGATAGAATTAATTAGTGGAGCTTTTGAAGATCAAGCTACCTATCAAAACAAGTTCATGCATTGGAATAATTCCTCTAGCAAGCATAAAGCAACAATACTGGAGAAATGAATGAGTATCTGAACTTGATTGTAAGAAAGATGTACAGTATTTATTTGCAAACACGACAATTACTTCAGAAATAATTATATAGCTCTAAACACATTTCAGACTTACCTTATTTAATTTTATAAAATAGTTCAGTCCAGCTTCCAGGGGATTAGTGTCACAATTCATCTGTTAAAACAAAGTTGCAATATTATATTCATTCACTAAGTCTATCAACCACTAGGTGGCACATTTTCTTTACATCTTTGAATTTCTCTGTTTTTTTCCAATTAGTCTTTTATGTACGGTATGTAAAATCTGTGCTTTCTTAAAGAGATGTAATTCTCACTGTTCTTAATCCAAAATGCAAGTAAACATTTATTCCATTATCTACATTTAAAAGAAAAAGTGAATTTCTATCCAGCAAAGCAAAAATAAGCACAAGCATAGACCACTGGAAGAGATTAGATATTTTAAGGAAGTGTAGTAATAAACTATTTGCTTGCAAATCTACCTCCTTACTCTTTATGTCAGGGAGGCCAAGTTATTAGCAAGTTATTAGCAAGGATGCTTGAACTATTCTTTTCATTTTCAACATGTGGGATGATGGGATGGAATCCTTCAATGGGACTGAATTGGAGATCATCAGACCATTATGCTAAGGAGCAACTTCAATAAAGACTTTCCTTAGAAGATACCCCATAGCAATACCCATTTTTTAACTTTTGCTGAGTTGCATTTTAAAAGATGCTTTGGAAGCTATATGTTCACTCTCTCATGTTGGAAAGTATTGAATTTTATTGAAAGGATTGGAGGAACAAACAATAGATGGGGTAGCTAATCTGTGATATTATGTTAAGCTAAGGTATAATATTAGCATTTATAGAGAGAATTAGGGATGTCACTGCAAGGCTAAAATACATTTAGTGCATATTTTGAGAGATGGAATAGAGACAAATGAAAATCGTACAAATGTCTCAGGCAGTGAAGAAATGAATTAGAAATCCTTTAAAAATGAAAGCAGCACTCCCAGACACAGCTGTAAGCCCCAACTGTTTCCACAGTGCCTATTGTTTCCTCCAAAGATATACTCTTAGCTCTTCAAGCAGCTTGCTAAAATGGAATTGGGCATACATTCCAAACATCCAGGCAACACAAAAAAGTATTTATATTGAAATGGCCCAGGGTTTAATGATCAGACCATGCTCTAGGTAAAAATTCCAGCAAAGCATCCCACTATGATTTCTTACCCGAACAAATTCTGTAGTATATGGAGGAGAAGAATATCTCTGTATTAAAGCGACAGCCTTTGATGTCATAAATGTAATGGGACAGACGGTTTCTTGCAAAATAGAAGAGTTAAACCTAAGAGTAACTTTTTCCTAATTTTGAAATATGTCAAAATAGTTAGAAATCACTACTTATGCTGACAGAATAAAAAAAATAATCCCTAGTTTCAAACCTCTGCTCCCCAGGCTCGAAAACCCTTTTCTAGTCTTAGTGCATTCATTGCATATGTTCCAAAGTTGTCAATTCCTTCTTCATGGCCTGCTTCCATGATGGTGGAATATAAAGCAACAGAATCTTCTTGCCTGTGGTACAATTCCCAGCCCAGTTCACCTATTACAAATCAAATATTAGCATCTTAATTAAATACAAATGTAAACTGTGACCATTAAAATTTAAAAGTTAAACAATGACAGGAACATTTAGGCTGCAATCCTACACACACCTTAGACTAATTGCAATTTTACTTAGCATTACTCACTTCCTAATACACATGTATTTTATTTAGCAGTTTAATAGTAGTTTTCCCACCACTTACCTGTATAAGATATTCTAATTGCTGTTACAGGAATATCAGCAATTTTTAAATCTCTAGATAGCAAAAAACTGAATGCAGCATGACTGAGATCTTCTGTTGTTAACTTCTGAAGAACCTTCCGTGCATATGGACCAGCAATACCCAATACCCCAATTTCTTCTGTAATATTTTTTATCTCTACATTATAGTGTCCTCGAATTGCTTCCATTTCAATCCATCTGAATATAAAAGACAAGACTGTATAAGTCCGAAACAACAAAAAGGGTTTTGAAATTGCTGTATGAGTAATAGTTCTTAGGAATAAAAACAGCTGATGTCTTAAAAGCATTAGAGAGATAAGGTGAGCATCACATAGAGCAACACTCAAAAAACAACTCACCCACTCCCATCTCCAACCTGACAACAATTACCACTAAAACAAAAGTGCCCTGGATCTCTAGGATGAAGTTCATTCTCATTTACTATCTCATCTCCAATTACATTGTTGAAAAACCCCAACATATCAAGAAAAATGCAATATGAAATGCTTAATTAAATATTAAATAATGTACATTTAACTGATTCATTGTTGGAACCAATAATATACTTTCCTCCCATACCTTTTTCTGAGGGTTCGACTTCATTTAACACTGCCAATATTTATAAACCTCCTTTTGCACTCCTATCATATCAATAGACAATATGTCTATTCAATACTATGACCATTTGTTAATTCTACACAAATAAATATCCCATTCTCTAGTATAACATAAGCCTTTATTTTAAGAGCCCTCAATGCAGATGGCACCCAAGAAGCTCTCCAATCCCTGCACCCTTCAACATTTTATTTTTTAATAAAAACCTGGAAAAAATATTGGGATACCAAATTCTCCTTCCTGTTTCTGTATCTACTGCAGATTAGCTGTGGGTAAGAAGGCTTCAAAGTAAAAAGTTGTTTTCTGGCCATACACAATCCTTTACCCACAGAATTTTCTACTTTATTCTCTTTTTCACCCTCCCCACTCTTTTAGCCAATTCCATAACTTTACTAGTTCTCGCCTTTCCCCATCTCTAGCCTTCTTCTATTTCTAGCTTCTAGCCCTGCTTTTTCTCCCTTTGCCTATTTCTAGCCTCACAATTTCTGCCTCCCCCCACCCCACACACACCTCTCTTTAACTCTGTCACTCTGCTAACCTACAGTTGGTCTTTTTTTGTCTTGCTCTTTCACCTTCCTCCCAGGCTCTAAGCCTTGCCATTTCTTTTCCCACCACATTTCTACCTTAATGTTTCTCCCCTCTTCTTGCCTTGCTCTCTCTCTCTCTCTCCACCCCTTTATCTTGCAATTTCCCTCTCCCTTCTAGCTTCAGTATTTTTCTCTCCACCACCACTTCTTCAGCTTGCTTTTACCTAGCCAGGTTGCCAGACCAACCATGATATGACTAGCATAGGGACCGGGTCCACTCTTCCTATAAAAGAGACTTCAAAAGAGTGGAAGTCAGACAAAGAAGAGGGACCAGAAACTGCAGCTGAAATGCCAAGGCTAATGGACCCAGAGCCAGGCAGTCACTGTGAATCAAAAAGTTTCAAATTCAGTGGGAAAATATTAGTAAGCAAGCTGATGGAATAGTACCAGAACTAACATAATTAATCTGAGATTACACTATCAGGCTAAAATGACAGACCAGCTGAGAAGCTCTGGATTTTCCAAGTAATTGGCCCTGGAGCAGGAAGGACTATCTTGAAAGAGTAGTTTTCTCTCTTTAGTTTTGGAAGTTGGGGCAGGTATTCAGTTTGGAATCAATTTCTTATCATTAAACCACATTTGCCTAATGACCAGCATTATAATGTTGCTTGTTATTGACTTCTGCAATACTCTTCTTTTGGACTACAAAACTAGTCTAGCTGGTCAGTTTTAAAATGATACAGGCTTTTAATAAAGAAAACTTTCCCTTCATCTGCTTGGAAAGAGGAGGAGAAGAGCAGACACAACTAGTCACCAGTACTTTTGGAGGCTATTTTGTGGTGGAGCCTGCAGCAGTTTCTTAAATTCTCAAATGTGCCCACATGTCCAAAAAAGGTGGAGATCCCTATTTCAGAGTAACTTCAGTGTACACAGCAGCCATTACTGCCATCTTTGCTCCATGTTACCAGACTAAACCCTTGTAGTATGTCTGTGAGCAGAGGCTTCTGATTTTCCTGAATTGCAGCTCCTCCCTTATTTCTAGCATCACAAGTGGTTTTTAAAACTTTAGTAAATAAATATGTTCACTTACCTCAAGTCATGGAGCTCTGAGCCAGAACCAGTAATTAACATAAATTCTCCAGGCCTCAGATGAGAGACTGTGAGCTCAGCATAAACTCTGCCTTTTGGAGTTAGCAGATGACTAATGTTTGTGAAACCAACCTATATAGATAAATAAGTAAAATTATACTACAATATAATTATTCATAAAAGTTTAATAGAAATTAATATATAGGTTACAATCAGTACAGCTCCAGGATGTGGACAAAGTGTTTGGACAGGTTTGTACAACCAGCTCTGTACTGGATCCGTGCCCCTCCTTGCTTATAAAAGCCAGGAAGGAACAACTGCCTAAGGAGGCCTTTCCTAGCTCTTTGCAAGAGGCAGTGGTGAGACTACTACTCAAGAAATTGTCATTTGACCCAGAAAATTTGAACTACAGGCCTCTCCTAGAAAGGGTAGTTAACAATCAACTCCAGGTACTCTGATTATCTGGATCTATTTCAATCAGGGTTCAGGTCTTGTTTGGGCATGGAAACAACCTTGGTTGCCCTCTATGATGACCTATGCTGGAGCAAGACAAGGGCACTGCAACCCTGTTGATACTTCTGGAACTCTCAGTGGCTTTCAATACTATCAACCATAGTATCCTTCTAGAGCAGCTGGCTGAGAGGAGAGTGGGGGGGGCACTCTGCCTTGGAGGACCATCTCCTGAAGGTGGTGCTTGGGGATTATTCTTCAGCCCTGTGGATTCTCCAACATGGAAATCCTTTCTGTCTCCCATGCATTTCAACATCTACATGAAACAACTGAGTGGAGTCATCCAAGTTTAGCAGTGCATTGTCATCAGAATGCTGATGACAAACATCTCTATTTCTCCTTTTCATCATCAACCCCCAAACTTTGGAACAACCCCTCCTGCTGCAGCCCTCCTGCTGCTGGTTGAAACAGCCCTCTTGGTGGAGGCTTTTAGATATCTCCCTGGTCATCCAGGGGCTTCATGGGTTTATCCACATGCTTTTTTCTCCTCCCTCTTGGCTGGGTCTTTTTCATTGAATTTAATGCATTTTAATGTTATTTTAATTAGATTTAAAATGTTCTAAATGCTGTTTTATGTGTTGTGTATCCTGTTGCATAGGATTATGCCCATATCTGTCCATTTAATTTGGATTGCATTCTCTGCCCAAATACTGGAACATATTTAGTGTTGTAAGCCGCCCCGAGGCTTCGGCGAATGGGGCGGCATAAAAATGTTTTAATAAATAATAATAAATAATAAATAAAATATTTGGAATCAAAATGACTTCCACAAAGACAAGTCCTATCTCACTAACCTATTGCCACTGTTTGAAGGGAGTGCTGGACTGGTTAGAACATTGTTTTAATCCAGCACGGTTCTTATGTTCTTAACACAGGCCTCATACAAACATTCCCAATCCAAGCATGAATATATGAGGCCCATCTGATCCATGCAATTGTTAACACACTTCATTCTGAGGTATGTAGATTCCATAAAATAGACATACATCAGATGGGTCCAAGACTGGGTCACGTGTATGCAGGAAGTGAAGAGAATAAGTTACTTACCACACATAGTGCCAAACTCTCCAAGACATCAATCATTCCAGCCAGGCATGGTCCTCACAGCACAAATCATTTTTTGCTCAGAATTTACTTTGAAGCAGTCAATCATGCAATTTCTAATTATGTAGCTAGTTCATCTTATCTAGTTTCACCCTTAGATTCAACATACTTGAGAGCTCACATGAAGAAGGCTATGAACTTCAGCTCCTTCACAGTTTGTAAAAAGTTAAATCCTATACTATTATAGTTATTACATTTCCATTTACCTTTGGAATTACGTTTGCAAAAAGACGATCCAAAAGTTTAACAGAATCAGTGCCTTTGATGCTAAACTTGCCAAATGGAGTAAGATCAATCACAGCCACTTTTTCCATCACCTGTTTATATTCATGACCCACAGGTTCAAACCAGTTTGTGCGTCGAAAACTAGGCCTAGAAAAAGAATGTTTAGATAATTTTGTAAAAAGCCTGCCTAGCATTTCAATATAGCTTTAAGTAACCAGGTCAACAGGATACAATCTTGAAATTTTGTCCCCTTTCTTTTCCTCCTTCCCACTCCTTTGGGAAATGGATGCTAGGCATACTTAATTTGATAATTTTGTTAATTATTTTCCATTGTGAAACAATACCTAATCTTTGACTTGATTACAAATCCAAATCAAATGCGTTGGGATTTTGTAACAGAAGCAAAATCCTAACTAACCTGTCTTCTGAAGTTCAGAATCTCAGAACATTTTTTTCTGCTGGATCAGTGAATGATCAATGTTGTCATTTATTGCTTTGCATTTTATTTTGATCTATTATTATTAACATTTCTGTACCACCCATAGCTGGTGCTCTCTGGGTGGTTCACAACAGGATATAAAAACAACAAAGTACAATACATAAAACAGCATTTAAAACATTTAACAATTAATTCAAATAGCATTAAAATACATTAAATACAATGAAAAAGACCCAGCCAAGAGGGAGGAAAAAAGTTGCCTAGATAAATCCTTGAGGCCCCTGGATGACCAGGGAGATTTTTTTTTAAAGGCCTCCACAAAGAAGGCTTTCTTAATCTGGTGCCAAAAAGATGGCATATTTGGTATTAGATGGTCCAAGTTTGGTTTGCAGCCTGACACACACTTGAAAATCCTGAAGCCTGAACAGGTTATATTTGAATTTGACATTTAAAAAAAAAGGATCATAGAAAAACATTTACCACATTTTCATCAGATCTAGATTGCCATAGGTTCTGTTCTGAACAATAAAAATCAAATCTCATAAGCACTCATAAGTGAAACAGGATTATCAGAATGTTCTGCCTCCCACCACAAAGCTTATGTTTGCACATCTGCATTTTGCTTGCACATATAGAAATTGTAGGGATGGACAGCAATGAAGGAAGTAAAAAGGATCATCAAGTATAAGGATGTTTCACTAGAGACCAAGGGAAAGATCATCCACACTACTGCATTCCCAATCACAATGTATGGGTGCAAAAGCTAGACCGTGAAGAAAGCTGCCAAGAAGGAAACTGAGGCATTTGAAACATGGTGCTGGAGGAGAGCTCTGAAAATACCCTGGACCAATAGAAAGGCAAACAAGTGGGTCCTAGATCAAATCAAGACAGCTTTCCCCAGAGGCAAAAATGATAAAACTGAGGCTGTCATACTTTGGGCACATCATCAGAAGACAAAACTCCCTTGCGGGGAGGAATCATTCTAGGAAAAGTTGAACATAGAAAAGAAAAGCAAGACCAAATAAGAGATAGATTGACTCCATAAAGGAAGCCATAGCCTTGAATTTATAGCTGCTGAGCAGGGCTGCCATTGATAGGACATTTTGGGGGGCGGTCATACATATGGATGCCATAAGTTAAAGACAACTTGAAGGCAAAGAACAAAAACAGCCTTGTAGGAATGGATGGTGACCTTGTTTTTTTCAAGTTCACCAACCTCACACATGAGCTTATGTATAGCTATTTTCTACATACATAGGCACATTGCAGATATGTAAAGTTATGCAGGTATGATAAGGGCAGGGCTTGCTGTCAATAACGTTCTTCATTTCATTTGAAGGTCCAAACAGCACTATAATGTTTCAGAGTATAATTGCAGAAAGTCTGCAACATGAGGAACAGTGTTTATCTGCTCAGTTTCCATGTTAGGAGGTGGAAAACAAAGGGGGAATAAGAATTGAGTCTTCCACTTCAGGAAACTTCTAGTGAAAAGCAGTGACTTGCTTATCTGAAAGTAAGGTTAAACCACTTTTTGTTTTGCTTAACTATTTTTTACACAACTGCACCTACCTCAGCCAATTTGACTTGTCACAGTTTGTTGCTATGTATGAATATATTACGCTGCTCTATAATGGCACCCCATATGCCACATGAAGCATAAGACATGTGTGGTTAGTTCTCCCTCCTCCCTCTGGCTAGCAATAGGTTTCATTCCCCACATACCTCCTGCCTGACAAGGCCTTCCTCTCCCACTCATCAATCTTTCAGCAGTTTTGTAGGGAGAAAAAAAATTAAAAGAATCATGAGCCATTTTACTGATATCTGTCCAAGAACACATGCTGAAAACATAACTTTGCTCTTAGCAACCTATCTCTATTTTAAATTGATACAATCTCACAAAAATCCTCTCAGAAGAGGAAGTATACAATACTAACCTTTTCTATTTAAGAGCTTTCTGAAAACTAGGTCTGAGGGAAACTAGGTTCAAATTCCTACTCAGCCATGAAGCTCACTAGGTGTCGTTAAGACCAGTCACTGTCTTTCCACCTAACCTGTTTCAAAGGGGTTGATATGAGGATAAATGGGGAGAGACACCATATATGCCACTCTGAGCTCCTTGAAAGAATGCAGGATATAAAAAAATACCAAGTAAAGAAACGCACAGCTATTAGAATTGCCTAAAATATATGAATTAAAAGCTGCACAACAAAAAGGATGAACTTTTAATGAAAAAATCCATTATCTGACATATATTAACACCAATTTAGCACACTAAATAAATATGTAACTTTCATTTACTTGTATCCAATCTCATCCCCAGGTCTGTAGAACCAATGAGGTTGCTCCCATCCTGCATGGAATCCCATGGAGCATTTAGATTTAAGGATGTCATAAAGCCCACTAACTCTTTCTGTTGGTCTCCCAGCAAATCTTTCTTCTTTAGGATAAAGAACTACAAAGGTTAAAAAAAGAATACACATGAAAAGGAATCACTTACTGCAAATGTACATATAATTATTTTTCATGTGCCTCCAAATAAGCCTTCCAAACAGTAAATCTTTGGATGTTGTAAAGCATCGTAACAGTGGATGTAAAATAAGAAAGGTGGCGTTTTTTATGCACTATGTATAGTGTAAATTAACTCAGAACACTCCAAGGGAAGGTGTAACTAAGCCCTGGTCTCCATTAATCCAGAAAAAGAAAACAAGGTAAAAAAAATCCAATCTTTGCTGTACTGTATTAATTTTTATATTTTCATATGGGAAAAGTGATAAGCGACCATCTTACCAATATTGTTAAATCCATAAGATTCCCTTGCTTTTGCTTTTGTGTATTCCATAGTTGTCCATTTTCCGTATCTATTTGGATCTAATTCTAGTAGATCAAAAGGAGGCTCCCCACTGAGCATCCAGTCACTGAGATACTTTCCTATGCCACCAGCATGTATGATACCATATCTGAAAGAAAAAAGAGATAACTAGTTCCCTCAAATTTATTTCAGATACTATTTTAGCAAAGGCCTTTGGGCTCATAAACTCAGTTCCTACTATTTTTTCTTACTATTTTGTTAATTGGCAAATTAATCCAGTTGAATATGTAGCAGCCTAATTCAGGGACAGTGAAAGGCTCAGCAAACCAGAGAAAGTCAGCCAGAAAATTACAATTGGATTCAAAAACTGGGCATTATTCCCAAACAAGGCCACTGGTTTGTAATATGTATTTGTATTCTGGTCTGCTTCATGGATGACAAAATCTACAAAGAAATGAAATTGAAAACATCATGGGTCATATGTGACAAAACACCTATGTGTCTTTGTCACTATGGGTTAATTCAATTGGAAAATGCAATTAACTGCACATTCCAATTACATATACACGTGATGAATAGACACATGCATATGCCTGACATGCTCAATACCTGCAATTACTGGATACCTGCAACTGGATACTGCATATACCTGCAATTTCCAAAGAAGTGCTTTCTGTGCAGCAAATGCATCTTGCACTGAGCAGTCTTCACATGATGGACCCTGGGGACTCACTATCTACCTCTCTGTTTTAGCTCTGTAAAATGGGGAGCACAATGATCCCATATAATTGCCATAAATTTGGATGAACATTTAAAATAGCTGTTCTGATTCATACTGGCAGACATATGTTTTATTTCATTTTATAGATTTTAATTAATTGATCTGTTGCAACAAATGGGACGACTGTGAGCAAAAAATGCTAGAAATTAATATTTCTATTAATGCTTTACTTGGTACAATTATTTATTTCATACGAGTAGAAACAAAACAGGGTATTGCCTTGCAGTAATGAACAGATTACTGTTAATGTAACAGATACTGCTGTCGAGAAGAGTATTGGAAGTTTGAGTAGGTGCTGGCTCCTAAGCCAGTCGAGTTTGTCATTCATTGCAGTTTTTATTCAGCTTTGCAGGAGTTATTTATGGTGCTTCATGGTACTGAACCTATTTTGGAGGTGCGATTCAGCACCACAGATGGCACCTATAAACTTCAGAATGCAGTCTGCAATGGTTAAGGAGCCTCACTGACACAGGAGTCACCAGCCCCAATAGGAACCTTTTTTTCCAATGTTTAATGAAGTCAATAGAACAGCTGCCATTTGCTACCACAACAGCATTGTGGTCAAAGTACCAGTAGGACATCTTCTGAAGCCTGAAGGACTATTTGATAAAGAATTTAAATGTAATATTTCAAATACCTTCATACTGAAACAATTTAAAATTGATTTAAAATGAATGTAGTATGAAATTATTCATATTTCTCTCCCGTAGTTCCCCCCCCCCCCAACAGCTAATGTATAGAGATGTGCTACCTCTAATTCTGGAGGCAATATATAACCCTAACTGATTTCTTTATCCTCCATGCATTTGTCAAATCACCTTTCAAATCCATCCAAGCTTATGGTTCTCATCATATCTTGTGGTACAAAATTCCCTAATTTAACTGTGTGCTGCTGAAGAAGTACTCTCTTTGGTCTGTCTGACTTTTCCACCATACACCTTTATTAGATGACCCTGGGTTCTAGCATTATGAGGGAGAAAAACTTCTCATTATCCATTTTCTTCAATTATATAAACTTCCATCATGTTACTCCTCACTTGTCTGTTTTGTACTCAAAAACAAACAACACCCCCCACAAACATTTGTAATTTTTCCTCATAGTGAGTTAATCTATTCCTCCAATAAGTTCAGTTGCCTTTTTATGATTTTCTTTCTAATTACACACAACAGTCAGACACTGAGAAACAGTGAGTGTATATTGGCACCACAAAGGAATTTATGATGGCAATTTTATTTTTGACCTTTTTCCCTAATGATTCCTAGCATGGATTTTTTCATTTTCATAGAGGCTGTCCACTGTGTTGAAATCTTCATTGACCTATCCACCACAATCACAAAATTGCTTTCTTGACCAGTCACCAGTGGCTCAGAAGCCAGTAATTATGTGTAGACAAGGTTCCCCCCACCAAAAAAAAATGCACGTGTTGTTTTATTGCCTATTCAAGTTTGGAGAGATTCTTTTGGCTCTTTCACAATCTCTTTGTTTTTACAACCTAGAGTAATTTGGTATTAGTAAAACAGACTACCTCAGTGCTCAACCTTAACTCTGGATCATTTAGGACTAAGTTAAAAAGCATCGGCCCAAATATAGATCACTGGGGGACCTCACTCCTTACATCCTTCTATAATGTGAACTGCCCATTATTCCAATCTCAGCTTCCTGTTATTTCATAGATTATTGGTCCATAAGAGGATCTGTTATCTTATCTCATGACTGCTAAGTTTGCACAGGAGCCATTAGTCAAGGACCTTGTCAAACATTTTTGAAAGACACAAGGAGCTTCTCTAACATTAGATATATAATCCAGCGCTTTACCAAGGTTTCTTCTTCTATTTTCTTTGTGAGAGGATTAGCGTGTCCTTCACATAATTCCCCCCTTTCCAGAATGTCCCTCTCTGCCTTCCTGTATGTTCCTCTCTGTCCCAACACCCATGAAAGGTGGTGCTGCAGCAAAGAGCAAAATTGCAAAAGTACACTCGGCTTCTGTAGCAAGTAATGATACCATCAAGGAAAATACTAGACTTTCCCTGCTCTTTTAAAAAAAAACCTGCAAAAATGGCCAGAAAAGTGAAGAGATTCTGAAGGGTGACAACTTCATGAAAAGGTCCCACTGACTTCTATGATCAAGCAAGCACTATAAAGGCCTCATGTTAGAAGCCCAATGCCTTGCAGGATCGCCCCTAACCATACATATGTTGGCACTCTCAAAGGAAAAGTAAATGAGACAGGACTTACCTTTGAAGAAGGACTTACCTTTGAAGAAGACTTTTTCTACATTCTCAATAATTTTAGTTTTACTAATGCTTTCTAGAATTTACTCAGTACAGAAACTTTAAGTAATTCCCGGATCCTTCCTTTGGTTCTTTTTTAAGAAGTTAATGTTACACTGACAGTCCTCTGATACAGCAACCAATTTTAGAGATAATATGTATATTTTTCTTTTAATAAACAGTAATTTCATGTCTGAATTCTTTAAAAACCATCAGTTGAATACATTTGAACCAGGTTTATTTGAAATACACACTAGAACTTTATTTCTTGTCACCACTACTCGCTTCGGTTTTTCTTCCTGAAAAAGTCAGTCCAGGCATAGATATCTGGCCCACATCTTCCACAGCAGAAAGACAGCGATTTAATTTTAACAAAGTTTCTCATAATGTTTGATAGACAAAAATTGTACTTTAGACTTAATTTACTTACCCAAAACCAATAGCCACCCAGTAATTTTGAATACCCTGATGTGGTCCCACCATAGGCAAAATATCTGGAGAATATGTTATAGGACCTGCAACTACATTGATTATGTCTGCTTGTTTCAAGACTGGGACTGTTTCCATAGCAGCCTCAACATGTTCCATTATTCGGTCCAAATCTGACTCAAAAAGCTCCTTCCCAAAACCTAGAAAAATGTTTCATTTGTTATATATTTGTTAACTTTACGTATTAAAATCTTTATATAGATAGCAAAATGAGCTATTCCTTCTCTCAGTACACCCAAATATTACAGGATAGGAACTGCATGGAAAAACAATCGAATTATTTAGGACATTTGTGAAAAGATACTAAAAAGGAGATTTGCCTTTAATAACATGCACATTGTAGAATCACTGTCAACCACAGTGTACAATTAATATGCAGCATCTTATTTGACTAGTCTGAAAAAATAGAGCAAAATTACCTTGTGGGACTCCATGTGTTACCCAGGATTCCTGTAGTTTCATTTTTTCTTCATTTTCATATGGGCCAAATAAAAGCCCATCTCTTTCTTGTCTCAAATAATATGAACCTTCCAAGTCTCGAAGCACAGGCAATTCCTTCTTCAGGTCCTTAACTTCTGGGATAGTTGCAGTAACAACATATTGGTGATGAACTGGTATTAGTGGATGATGAAGTCCCACCATTTTGCCTATTTCACGAGCCCAGAAACCTAGAAAACACCATGGACAGAAATGAGAATATTTGAATAGCTGAGCAATTGGAAACTAAAGGCACAATCTTTTTTGAATAAACAAGATAGTGTAGGGTTTTGAAATAGAACAGGTCTGTGCCACCTCCCCTACTGCTCCAGAGGCTCCCTACCTTGCTAAGCTGCCCATTCTTCCAGTGCAGGGGTGAGCAGTGTGAGAGAGCTTGGGGTCCAATTTCCATACTCAGAACACACCAGGGAGCACATCTTCCACCACCCTGCAAATGCTACTTCCATACTACCACTGAATTTCAGGAGCAATGCAGATGAGAGGGGGGAAATCAGTCTAAAATTAGGTATGCAATGTGTACCTTGTTTCAATTAAAATCAATCTCCTAAAGCCTCATACAAATGTGGTTTTGTACAAAAATAAGATGTGTGAAATATGTACCTTGTTTTAAAACAAAAATGTGGGGTTTTTTCCAGCCAGAAATACATACTGCTGAAATTTGGCAGCAACTCACCAGCATGGAAGTGGTCACGGTGGGACTACAAAATAATGGAGGGCTACATTATTGCCTAACCCTACTCTAGTGGAACTCTGCTAGGTGAAAGTCTGGATGCAACCCTTGTACTCATTTGCTTATTCCACAAAGGTTGACAGAAATATCTGAATGCAATATGTAATTGCTTTATATGTTGTATAAGAGTAATCTCTCTGTAAAAAACCTGTAATTTATGAAGTAGCTTCCACATCTCAATTTGCCTGAATTTGCCTGAAGTGTGATACACTTTGCACTTTTCTAATGCAATTTGAGATATTAGGACTTCATTTCTAAATACTCTTATTATAAATTAAGTGTCTGTGAACACACTGAAACTTAAGATTAGCATGCCCAGAATTGTGTTGCGCATCTCTAGATATATATTTTTGCATACACTGCCAAATTCTAGACTTAAGTGGGTTCACTAAGACTGAATAAGACAGGCCAACAATGAATTTAGGATGCTGCAGTTAAACTGATTTTTAAAAATCTAAAACACATTCGTAGCCTAGTAGTTTATTGGCAAATAATAGGAAACCAAAAGGGTTTAGCATTTTGAGAACTAAAGATTAGGTCTCTTTGTAGCAACCACTTGCCTCTAATGTATTAACTTTGATAATTAGAACTATAGCCTGGTTTTGAAAAGTGTGCAAGACTCTAGAACATGAAAATCTACCTTATACTGAATTAGGCCATTATTCACTCAGCTCAGTCTTATCAATGCTGACAATGCTGCAATACCTCTCCAGCATTTCAAACAGAGCTTTGCTTTTTTCTGCCTTAGCTGGAGATGCCAGAAACTGAACCTGAGACCTTATGCATGTACAGCATTTGTTCCACTACTGAGCTTTAACACAAGCCAGAGTTCCACATGGAGGATTAAAGTGAACAGTCGAAGCAGACTCTAAATTGTAATTAAGTTATGTGCACCACAAATAATGGGCTGAGGCAGTTGCATCGCTGTTATTGTTATCCTCTTTATTTCTGACCCACCTTGTAATCAGAGTATTTTATTACTGAGTTCTGAAGCTGCAACATCTCAGGATTTTTTGCATTTCTGTCATTAACTTATTAAACCAAGGTCAGACTTGTATAGTTTCAATGTTCAACCAAAGGGAACATTTAGACTTGGTATTGATTAATGCCCTGGGTCATTGAAGGTAAATACAACCATGAGGAGAATGTGTTCCTCTTGCAGCCAATCTCCTTTCTTCCTTTCCTATCCTCCTCTTCAAAATAAATAATTCACTGTGTGCTTTCATACCAGTCTTATTGTGCTAAGTCCATATTGCTAATTCAAAGCACAGTAGGTTTGTTAGAAAGTGGCTTACCTTTCTCCCTCACCCCCATTGCTCAATTCATGAAGATCGGCAATGTTTGTCCTGCTGGTTCATGTGCTTACCACCACCATCACCACCATCACCACGTTTTTCACAGATTGCCTCTTTCTTTTCCTGGCTTGCAGTCCAACCCAACTAATTACGTTTTGTGCCAACCAATATACTCAGGTAAGATCTATTGTTGAGCACAAAAGACAGTCTTTCCTGTAGTGTTCTCATCCTTATGAAATGCCCTTCAATGGGAAATATACTGAGCTCCTCCATGACTATTTCTAAACAGACTTTAGAGGCTTCAGTCTACTTTTATTTGAAGCTGGGCTATATTAGGGATCTTCATACATCAGCTACTTTTATTCTTTTTTTTAATTAACATGGTCTTGTAATGTTGCTGTTTTAGTTAATTTTCCCTCTCTGCATCAAGTTTTATTTTGTAAATCACCTGGTTTCAACCTTTAAATGAAATACAAAAATTTTTAAATAAATAAGTATCTCGAAATCAAAATGCATACATCTTTGTGACCAAAAAAGCTGATTCAGGAAATCATAGAATGTTTCAATCATACAATGATACCTATAAAAAACTCCTTAACTTATCTACTGCTTCCCCCTAATTTCCATTAGTTTACTATTTATTTAACCAAGCTATTTCTTCTGCTTTCCTACAGAGCACCCAATCAGACCTATGGATGTAAGATTTTCCAATTAACGTAGAAACATAGAAACAGAGCGAGTCAGACAGGGTCTCCTGGTCCATCTAGTCTGACCCTTGGCTCCAGCGGGCTCCGCTCATGACATGCCCACCATGTGCATGTCTAGCCTATCTTTGAACACCCTCACTGATGGGGCCTCAACCACCTCCCTTGGAAGTCCATTCCACACCCTCGGGGTCCTAACTGTCAGGAAGTGCTTCCTGGCATCTAAATAGAACCTTGGTTCCCCGCGCTTTGCTTAACTATTAGGGTTTCCCTCCTGCAGGCTTTTATTGGTATCAGCTGGGTGCTCAGCACTAGACAGCTGCAGCCAAGGTATAACCATAATGGTCAAGGACCTCTCAAGTCACTACTATCATCCTAAAGGATAATTAAAGAAGGAGAACTAGGAGAAAATTACTGCCCCCTTCCTCCAGAAAGGTGTATTCCAGTTTTCTTTGTGAATGGAAAGAGCCCTTCTGTTCATGGAGTGACAAATATGAATCCAATCCAATAAAAACCTGAGACAGAAAAAAGAAGGAAGGTAGGAAGGAAAGGCATAGTGTTAGATGATAAGATGAAAACAAGAAAATGAACAAGGTTCTGAGAGAGGAAAGAAAGGGGAATTTCCATAAATATGTGAAACCCTTAATCAAAGGAAACTTGAAAAATGCACACATGCTGACTATCAAGTTACTGTGCTGTTTTACACCACCACTTTACTATTTTATTAATAAAAACATAAAGCATTTTTAAAGAACTACTATATACTATTTCTTAAAAACTGAGCTATATCCAGCAGTGAAAAGGAAACACATACATTCACTCACATAGAGTATTTTAATCTTGTAAGTGTTCCTAAAGTGCAAGCCTTAGAATGCCAAGTATTTTTCACAGTTCCCGGATATCTGAGACTAGAATTGCACAAGGGTACTACTCATTTATTTCTAATTTTAAAGTGAAAGGTCAAAATTCTAGTTCTAAACTAATTTGATTGAAGTCAGAGCCAATGATTTATGTGATGACATTTTAAAGAACACAGTATTAATAAGACATTGTACTTATTATCCTAGTAAACATTGAAATATGTTATTCTACCATTCCACAAACTGTCCTGCTATGTTTCATGGGATCATCAGCTAACATAATGGAAAGCATGGATTATCTGTTTTCTACAACTTATTAATTATAAGGTTACTATCTGTGTTTATCATGAACTACCTAATCTTGTATGGCTGAGGGGTACTGTTAAACTTCCAAAAGTATAAAAACATCTTGCATTTCTTACCAGCTGCATTTACAACTCTGTTTGCTCGAATTATTCCATGTGGAGTTTCAACTTCCCATGTTCCATCTGATCTAGATTTCAGATTAGTAACTTGAACTGGATAATTTAACTGAGCACCGTATTTCCTGGCCCCTGCAGCCAATGCCATAGTGAGTGAGTATGGGTCAATATGACCATCTCCAGGATTGTATAGACCAGCTAATACCTAAGTAGTCAAACAGATGAAATTGCATTGATTTTGCCATATATTTTTACAATCAGTATGTGAGAAATAAGGAAGTTTTACTGGGAATAGAACTAGGCTACTGTAATTTTTAAAAATACAGAACCTGGTGACAGAGAACAATTGTCTAAAGAGTTCAAAATAAATGCAAATGAACAGATATTACATGGAATTACAAATTCAATTGATGTTATGAAGAGCTGCAATCATGCCTCCTTAAAAATAGTGAGTGTTTTGCCACTAATTAAGTGGGAGCAGAATTACAACAAATTTATTTGGTTAACACCTTTGTTTCCTCAATGGAGTTCAAGTTGGCAGTATAAGCAGGTTGCTTACCTGTAACTGATGTTCGAGTGGCCATCTGTGCAATCACACATATGGGTGCTGCGCCTGCACAGTGCCTTTGGCCAGAAGATATGTGTGATGCACAGAGGCCACGACGAAGAAATATAGTTATGCACTAAAAACCAGTTACATTTCCCCCAACTTCCCTAAGTGTTGAGATGTTCTAGTAGGGTTTTTATTTATTTTTTTTGAGAGAAGTCACTGGAGATTTATGGCAAGGAACCTCCAGCCCACAAGTCAAATCTGGCCCACAGAGTGCCTCATTGCACGAGACCCCTCACCCTATGAGGGGTGCTGTGTCACAGCATCAAGGAACACTTAAGGCCACTGTTCAGTCTGGTTCATTCTTCAGTCTGCTTCATTCTTCCTTTACTGTGCACTGGAGGAGACATCCTGAGGCAACATCCGAGTCTCAACCCACATTCACATCCCTGCTTCTCTTTGCTAACTGAGAAAGCAGCAAGTTACAGATTCAGCCAGCACCTGGGGGAACAGCCCAAAGATGAGAGTGGGGGTGAAGCCAGCTCCCTGCCTCACCCTGCATGGAGAATGCCGGGAGATGAAAGGAAGGGATCTGGGATAGGTCCATCCCTATCATCAACTCACTGGTTCCAGTTCCCCACCCACAAATCTATGGTGTTTTGTTTCAGGTTTAAAACTTTCATGTTCATTAAGCTATGATACTGACACACATTCTCTATGATACTGACACACATTACAGATTTCATACCTTCTATAAATAAAATAATTGCATTTGTTTACCTTTTCCATGTTTAATAAAGGGAATAATTCTTGCACTTTCTCTGGCTCAATAAGATATTGCTCTGTGGGATGCCAACCAGTTCGAGTCATTTGGTATTTAAATTCATCCACTCTAACTGGGGTTGAAGCAATTCTAATACTCCCTGGTTGATGAAACCCTACAGCCTAATAGAAATATTAAACATATTACCAGGTTGAACATGTATAAGCCTAAATTCAAAATTAGACATGTGTTAGCATGCTTAAGCCCACTGAATTCAAGCATGCCTATTTCTGCATTTGATTGAGACTACAGAATATTTATGTGTAGTCTAACAAAGCACTAAATAATCATGACAAACCATACCTTTAAAACAAACTATGAAATAAATAGTTGCTATGTTACCATGAAATTAGTAAGTTTCTGGTTCTTTGAAATGGAACAAAAATAGTAACCAACACTATAAAATGTAACTCAAAGCTTTCTGTGCACTCCTTATAATTCAGTATGTCCTCTCTCTTCAACAGTGCTTCTATGACATTCCACTGTTTTAATTTGCACTTAATTTCTGCATTTAATGTTTAAAAAGTATGCTTTATGATCAGTGGTGATCAATGGTCCTTCTGTGGATATATGCTTTGATGTTCAAATAATTTTTAATCTACTGAAGAGTTTAAAATTCTTCAGCTATCAAGTATTAAAATGTGTATCTCAAACCCATCCTTTAAAAAAAATTTGGAGAGGGTATACTCTTCTTAGCGTATAAAATTCAATGTCGTAAACTCATAGATGACAATGTTCTCCATTTTTGACTGCTTCTCAAAAAAAGAAAAAAGAAACAATGACCTCTGGCTACCATTAGAGACCCAACAGGTTGAGGTTAGCAAAATTTCCTGATGACGCCAATGCTCATTTGATCTCTCATTTCATTTCACAAAATGTGGTAACTGCAGTGAACTTTGATACATTTGCCAGATCTATTTACTTTTTTGTTCTCCCTCAAGGATTTTATCAACTTTATATATGGCATTTGCACACTAGTTTGAATTAATTATTAAACAAAGTGTGATGTTGCTAAATTGATTCAGAATGAATTAACATGTAATAGAATAGCCACAAGGTTTGTTGTGGATATAGATCCTATATTACAGGAGTGTGCTTTCATGTAAAAGTTTAAAACCCCAAGACAGCTTGTAGAAATGGAAACATAGTTAAAGTAGTGCAAGAGGCAGGTTCAAAAAAGACAAGCTGTTCTTAGATTGCTATCTAAGATCATCCAAATGATCCAGTCACATAAATTGTTCTGGATCTGTGTAGCATATCTTACTTTACAAAGCTAATATGGATTCGTAATCAATATTCGAAGTTACTACCTGCCCAGTCTCTTCTTCTAATTTTTCATAAAGCTTGATGCTGTAATAATGGATTTTCTTCAGATTTATTCCAGGATGAAAATACGTTGTCAACCCCGCCTTAAAAAAAGAAACAACAACAACAAAGATACTATATTTTGGAAAATGCAGTTTAGTTTTTCTACGACCCATCTAAGTCAGATTACAGGGTATTTCTGACAAACAGTTGCTACAAAAACAATGAGACTAATTTGAGAGATTAAGTCAGTTGAAATGAGATCCCTTTAAAATCAATGTGAATAGTTAGTTATGACTAATTCATGTTCCACACATTTCAGCTGGACCTAAGAACAACTATCTTAGAAGTTTTAATACACTTAGTGTTAGTTGATTAGAGCCACCTTCGACAAATGTATGAAGTGTTACAGTCAGGTTGATATACAAGTGCAAACAATAGGACTGAATGTAATAGGCAGCTTATAGTCTGTGACAGTTCTATTTAGAGCTACAATATATTCAAGAAAAGAGGCTTGAAAATATATAGAAACACTATATAGAAATATATAGAAACACACACACACACACACACACATATATGAAGAAAAATATATTTTTAGCCACACCACAGTAATTTACGTGCTAAAGGTCTCTTTACTAACTTAGATTGTTGGGATTATAAACAAAGACATTGCAATATCTCTGGTAATATGTTTGGTTTTACTGAAAGAGAACCAGTTTTCCAGTATTGCCACTGTGATCCATGTGCTGGTAACCTCTTGCCTGGATTACCGTAAAGCACTCTAGATGGGGCTGCCTTTGAAAAAAGTCCAGACACTAACACCTAATACAGAACAGGGAAGTGCAGTGCTTATGAGGACTGGCTGGCAAGAACATACTACACCAGACCTCCATCAGCTGCACTGACTTCCTGTTTCAGTCAAGGCCTAATTCAAATTGTTGTCTTTGACATATAGAGCCCTAAACAGTCAGGAACAGGGTACCTGAGGGAGCACCTCTCTACATATATTCCTATCCACCCACTTAGATCTTCCTCTGAAGTCCTCCTCTGATAATCAAACCCCAATGGGAATAAGGGGGAAAGGGCTAGGAGGGGATGCATTTTCAGCAGTAACTCTCAGACTTTGGAATTAGCTCCCCAGGGACATAAGGCTGGCATCGACTCTGCTTTCCTGTAGAAGCCAGGTAAAAACTTTTTTTTCAAACAAAATTTTGGTCAATTTAATTTACTTAATTTATAATTTGTATTTTGTGTTTATTGGTTTAATTTTGGCTGTTAATTTATTGGTTGTATATTGTCGTGCTGTGTTTGGTTTTATAATTTTATTATGCGAGATGATTAAAACCTATTTATTTTACTGTTTTTATCCATTTTATTGATTGTATTTAAATGCTGTTGTCAGCATTTGTAAGTGACCCAGAGACCCTTCAGGTTATGGAATAAAATGAATAAATAAATGTTCTTCTTCCTCAGGTTGTTTTCACTTTTCACTATTGTTATTATTTATTATTACACTGAATTTATATCCTCTTTTGACAAACCCAAAGGGGCTTACAAACTCCATTTTATCCTCATAACAGCAACACTCTATGGTAGGCTGAGCTGAGATTGACCCAAAGTCACCCAGACAGCTTCATGGCCAAGTGGAGATGAGAACCCGGATCTCCTAGGGCTACAGTCCAACAGTCTAACCAGCACACCACATTAGCTCTCAATTTGTCACAATACTCATTTTACTGTGCTTCTAAATATCCTTTATATTCTGTTATTTTCTCCATAAGAATCTTGGAGTTGAATTAAATGTTGGCAAGCAGTTAATCTTAGTAAGCAACAGCATACATTTTAGGACTTCTGCACTTCCCACTGCACTTGTCTAATGCAATCTTTCATTGCTAATCTATTGTTTTATGTACAGTCTTGCTTAAATGAGGGTGAAATAATTTTTGTACTAATATATTGTGCAAATTCAGGAAGCTTGGTTTACACTTTGTTTAATAACCTGATCCATTTCTTTGGCTAGACATATGAATGGAAGTAAATGATATATAAGTCTATTTGTTCTAGTCCATTTTAGCTAATCACCATGCTGTATCAATACAGCTACTAAACTCCTAAGTGACAACCCTGAAAAAAACACTAAATAAACCATAGTTAGGCTGAAGAATCAGTTCAGTGGCGAAGTATATGTTTTCCATGCAGAAGTTCTAAGGTTTAACCACAAGAGTCTCCCATTAAAGAGCTCTGGTAAACACAGTGGGGAGCTGCTAGCTAGATAGTCTGGTATAAGGCAGCTTCCTATGTTCCTCTGATAGCACACCTGAAATATGCAATGCCTTGTATGACTCACAAGGAAAAAAAATGGAAATGTAGCATAATATACTATTCACTTATCTCTAACATGTGTACATATAAGCATTTTTCCCTATTCAATTATTGCTGCTGTACTTCTTGTTTCTTTCTATTTCAGCCATGCTTCCCTCTGCCTCCACTTCTATGGTAGAAGTCTGGCACCAAGAACAGAATCTGTTCCTGCAGGAATATTATTGCTCATTTACACAACTGGCACAACTATAGGTTTTTCCAGACAGAATGCAGTTCACACAAATGTAAGGAAATGAGCCCTATGATCACATGCTCTGTCCCCCTCACATCTTCTCCCCATCTCCTTGTTCATGTCACAAATTATTTCATGATTTATGCCAAGCCATTGCACTTAAACTGCTAAACTATGGTTTACATTTGTTCTGCATATATGATTGTAAACCATGATCACAACAAGCAGCCCAAATGAAGAGTTTGTGGGAAACAGTATGCATGGACTCTCCAAGCATGGTAGGGGAGATGCAGGAAGTGGAACAGCTGCTCAACAATTGCCTGTGCAAGATTTTATTTATTTCCATATTTATACATCATTAAACTAGTGTGATAAAACTCAGGCACAAAGCCGCTATACCGATCCTTTGGTTTTTATCACTTTCTTTTCTGGAGGGCAAGCCATCCCTGGTGGAATCCAGTGCATCACAGGTTGTACTGGGGAGCCTAGCAAGCCATAGTAGGTCTGTGGGCTGAGGGTTCTGCACCTCTATGCTACAGGAAGGATCAGGATAGATTGGTTGCTTGAAGGAAAAAAAGAATTAAGGAATTATTTTGGAAAAGTACTAGCTGGAATATTGAGGAATGGTTAGGCATTGTAGTTTGGACTGGAATCAGAATGTGTTTGTTTGTTTGATTGATTGATTGATATGCTGCCCCATTAGCCATAGGCTCTCTGGACAGCTTACATCTTCATAAATTCCATGTATTGCATAACAACAATATAATATACAGCAAATTGCATTGTATACAAAATATACCATGTATTTCTTTCTCTCTCTCTCTTATGGAATAGTTCACTGTACATTAATAGGTTACTCACAACAATGTATGTGCATAAATCCACAAACACATACAGAGAGAAACTTCAAAACTACCAAAACCCACATTTACAACAAAAGAAATCTCTGCAAGACAGGGCAGTGAAATACTAATAGCAACCACAATCTTCTATTGCTAATACATAAATTGTTGATTACTTTCACAGTACCAATAGAAAACAGTGCAGAACATACTTCAGAATAAGACCTAATGTAGAAAATGAAGCTTAAAATGGGGCAAGGGAGCAGGGTAATGGGAAGCGGCATTGCCTAAACAGCTAATTTCTAAAGACAAATAGACTAAGCTAACACCCACAGACAGCAGGAAGAATAACTGAAACTTGAGGCTCAGAGGATGTGAATGAAATTAATGAATGGACTGTATCTGGAATAGAAAAAGGAAGGTTTAGGGCAGGGAAGCTGGAATAAAATTGATTGGCTTAAGAAGGAAAATTGAAGGATAAAGTAATCAGGAACACAAGCCACAGTGTGATCAGCCTCTCTCACACACACCAAGGTTTGTCTTCAAAAATCTCAAGTGGCCTGATTTGACTCAGAATTTAGCCATATTTGATACATAAACTTAACAATTACAGCATGATCTGTAGTACTGAATATTTCCAAGCATGGATCCTAGGAAGCCTACTAACATAAGAATGACGCCTTCAGTCTTCCTCAGTGCTAATTTCCTCATTTGACAAGTTTGGGAAAACATTTCTGTCAAATACACAATTTGGTGGAAAACTCCCCTAGATTTGTGGAGATTCAGGTATTACCAAAGAAATCTTTGAGCTTTCTCTGAGTGTTCTCCATGAAGCTTGGAACAAAACAGGAAAGTATGAGGCCAGTTCATTAATCACCATTCCTGTTCCCACCCATCCAGCTCAAGGGTAAGTCTACAAGTGCTCTGTTAATCACTTAACAATGCAACCTTACTTATGTTCTCATAGGTCTCAGAGTTCAATTCTCCTTTCTCCAAGGTAAATGTATATAAGATTACATCATAAAGTTAAAGAACAGTGTTTTAAACTTTTAAACAGTGTTTTTTAAGTGTCTTAAACCCTTCAACCCCTAAAACATTAGTTTTATCTGAGTTAACTAAAGCAACCTCCATTAATATATGATTTGATATCTAGCATAATCCTGTGACTGTAAGCTAGTGAAAATGAACCTTCTTCATGAATAGCAATGCGAATACATTGTTTATGCAATATGGATCTACCTCCTGAGTGGGACACCCATCATGGCACCCATTCCAGAACAGAGTGTCTTTTCTAACTACTGAAATACAGATTGTTTTTATGCAAATCCAATGGTTAGCATATGGAGGAGATTGTTCTAAAGGTGACCATTCACCTTACAAAGTAACTCGGACGATCTTAACAAGGTAGAACCAGAGTTAAGATAAAACTACCTTGATGAAATAGTGGGGCTCTACAAATGTTTGTTCCTTATTTTTTAAATCTGCACTTCTCTGAGTTATTATTTATAATTTAATTTATAATCCCCATTGCTCTCTGGGCAGAGAAAGTCATGTTTATAAGTAAGTTCTTACAATATCTAGGCAACATGATAGTTACCAGAAAATGGTCCATGCTTACATTGGCATTGACCAATCAATTAGCAAGCATACAACTGCTTGCCAGAACAATTCCAACAAGTTCTGTCACACCCAGACATTAAGCATAAACAATTAATGATTCAAGTTTCTGGCACAACATTGCATTAAAGAGAATAAATATAAATGATTTGCAAAAATCTAGCTATACTCAAATAACATAAAAACATTTTATGAGATTGTTATGATCTAGGCAACAATTAACAAATGAATAAATAAATAAACTTATGTCTTGTTTCATGTTTAATGAATTTTATATTTCTCTTACTGCGTGCCAGGTAGATCCAGCAGTGAGTTCAGATTTTTCTAACAGAAGCACATCCCTCATGCCAGCCTTGGCCAGGTGATAGGCAAGGCTCACACCAACACAGCCACCTCCAATAATGACTGTTTCTGCAGTATCTTTCCATCTTGCTTCTAAAGAAGATGGTTTTTCTTCCCTGGGAAAAATGAAGCAAACAGCATGCTTGAGTGTGTCTTCTTGTATACTTCTTGCCATAAAAATATGCCTATATTTTACATAAATAACTCAACAAATAGAGTATCGGTATTATTTTACTTTTACAATATTCTTATATGCACATGGTAATCACAAGTTATAGGATCCAAGAGAACACCAGACAGGGGTACCCAATGTGGTGTTCAGCTCCCTTCAAAAATATTTTTAAAACAAAAACCTCAGAAAATGCTAGGACAGTCTCCCCTCTATTTCTAGCCACTTGGCTGCTCTTTCTCTGTCTTCTAACTCTTTATCATGCTATTCCCCTCTCATCCTTAGTATACAGGCTCCTCCACACACATTTCTTGCACTGTTCCTATCTCTGTTTTTCTCTATTTCCCCATTCACCCAGCTGCTGGCATTGCTATTTCTCTCCCTCCCACCTCTTTAGAGAAGTCAGGCACCTATGACCAGCCACATCCTCCTTTAGAGTCATATTGTAGTTGCTTTTCCTCCATGTTGTAGCCCATTGGAGTTCCTCAACTTCCCAAATATTCCCACAGGTTCATAATTGTTAGAGAATGTTTACCTAAGTGCAATCAGTCAAAATTATTTCCTATCTAAATTTCTCACCCAGACTGCCAACTTAATTTTCCTTCAATTAATTTTCCAAAATACACATTTCATATTCAAACCCTAACAAATAACCCAGATCAATTTCCCTTCAAATAATTTTATTTATTTATTTATTTATTATTTATTTAGGAAGCTTCTATGCCTGCCCAAATTTTCCTGCCCAAATTCCATTCACACCCACACTAATTCCACATTTGTTAATTTTCCTTTGAAAATCCATCACACTCTCCCATTCCCACAAAATGCATGTCATCCCTCTAGTCAGTGTTGTCCCAGAATTCATTTCCCAGCAAATTTTCAAAAATTAATCCCTCCCATTCATTTGTTCTTCAAAATAGACATACACTGTCCCAATTACTTTTCCACACTGCTCCCCACCTCTTCCCTTCATTAGCCAACTCTGCTTTCCCCACAGCTACTGAACAATTGCACTGATGTTTGAGTCTTTGTTACCATGGTTCTCCATCAAACTTAAAGAGAACTTTTAAAAACTGGGGGGCTGGCCAATCAGCAAAAGCCACCAAATAGAGCCAGGTTGCCTCCATTTTTCACTATTCCTTTCTTATTCACATTGCCCAACAGCACAGATGCCTGTGTCACCAGGCAGCATGAATCAGAATGGTAAATAATGGTAGCCCTCTAAAAAGGCACGTCCCATTTAATTTTCTCCCGATTCCCAACAGCCCCCTCACCATTGCCCAATTCTATACCTCTGTCAGCAGCAACCTGATCCATTTTATAAATGCTTGAGTCTTTATTGTCTTGGTTCTCAATCTAAGAACATAAGAAAGGTCATGCTGGATCAGAGCAAGTTCCATCTAGTCCAGCACTCTGTACTCATGGTGACATACGAACTGCTTAATGAAATGGAGAACAAGGACAATGAAATTTAAAGAGTGAACTGAAAAAGCCCCATTGCTCAAGTTGTCACTCCGACTGGCACGCAAGCACAATAGGACACTGCCCAGAAAGTTGCACAATGTCCTTCGATTGGAAGTGTTAGGAGCTGCCTGTCCTGGATGAGCTCTTAGTGCATCATCCTTCCTTAAAAGATGTAGGAACAATAAAGACTTTCAGACTTCATTAAATCAGTATACCTCAGCTCAGCATAAAAGTTCCCAAGCTGCATTCATGGTGCATGAACCTGCAGCTGGAGAGATAAAATCCAATAATACCAGATTTTTTTTAAAAGGGGAAGCTATGTAATCTATTACACATATAATCCTGAGTAAATTGCATTAAACTACTCGGAATTCTCTTATAACAGCTAATCAAAAGTAAATATTTGGAGATTTCAATGTCAATTGTGACTTGCAGACCTGCTTTCTTAGGGGGATAGCTCCTCCCTGAATTCAATCAACCATCTTAAGAACAAAAAAAGTGCCAATAATCAGCACTTTTCTTAAATAATATAGTGGAATAACAGTGGTGCTAATACCCATGTCCACATAAAGTATAGGGTTCACTGTCTCCCTGTCTTTGGTTGCTGAAATTTATGTAAATAAGTGGGTCAGGTAAGTTGCATTTGTGTGTAAGCACACGCAACTATGTGCAGCTTTGGACCCACGACTTGACACTGCATGCAATTCTCAGGGTCAAAAAGACTGCCCACCCCCTGCTGTAGGATAGTCTTTTTCTTTTAATGGATATAGTGGCAGGAATAGAATCCATGAGTGAGGCTGGGTAAGTGCAAGTGGAAGCCACCTTGAATGGGTCTCTCATTCTCACTTTCTATTGAATTCCAAATAGAAATGGTATGTGTGGGGAAAATGTCTGGATGTTATTGGAAGGGAGCTTTGGCCTCTTTCAGACAAGGCAATATAACATCCATGCATAGTGCTTCAGAAAGTAGCCAACACAGGAGTGTGTACAAACATTTATTCAAAGTATTTCTGTTGCATACTTCAGTCAAATGACACATAGAACAATTTAAGAAAAAACCATCAGTCTCTGTTTTCAAACTCACAATCTAAAAAGGCAACTATGAACAGGGATAGGAGGAGAGAAGGGAAAGCATGATGGGCACCCTTTATTCAATTGCCCAGATATTTGGAAATATATCAATTAAACTCGAGTTTGCAGTTCATCAATTGTCCTTGGATTGGCCAATCTCTTCCTCTTCTGCACTTTCTCTTCTTTTGTTAAAGGTTAATCTGCTTCTTCTCCCATTCCTTATGGCAAAATCTTCTGCATACTTTCTTTCAGCAGAAATTCACCCCAGAAACATTTCCCCTACTAAATCTCACAGAAGCTGCTATCAAGAACACAGTATTGTAAGCAAGCAAGCATCAGGAAAGGGACAAAGGCTAACAATTCGCAGGAAACGAACAATAAGCATCAGCCTGTGGGCTGTGTGTAAACACTAACCACGGAAAGCGTTCTTAAAAGTAACATGGCATAGGAGAATGTGATGCAGTGTCTGAGTGTTCGGCTTTGACCAATAAAACCTGTTTTTTCTGCCTGCCCAAGCAGAAAAATTATTGTGCCACTCATTCCATCTCTCTCTCTCTCTCTCTCGTACCAGTAAAACCTACCTCACAGGATTGTTGTGAGGCTCAAGACAGGGGGATAATGTATGCTACACTGAGCTCTTGGAGGAAGAATGGCTAAAATGTAATAAACCCATATTAATTTAACTCCCAACCTAGATTATATACGCTCATGTATAAATGCAACGTCATTCAGTGTTTATTAATGCTACCCATTTTTAACCCAACCCCAGATTCTCAAAACAATTTCATGAAATAGGAAATAGATTTTTAATGAATATCCCTAATTTCACGGACATTCCCAGACTGCCAGTTTTTTGGAGCGAGGCTTGTGAATACAATCTGTGCAGCGCAGTAAACTCACAGTACCTTACTGCCTACCCAGAGAATACGCCATTATTTATTGGGGGGCGGGCGAAACAAATGACATTTCCGCCATTACTGTCTGGAAAACAGTCAAAGATTCACCGCCAGCAACACTGGGCAGAGGCACAGCCTGAGGCTGGACTCACCACCTCTTAGTGGTCGGGCTGCAAGCAAAGGGCCGAGCAGAAAGCGAAAAGGCGGGCTTTCCACCTCGTAGCCTCGGTGGGAGCAATCTCAGAGCTTCCCGGAGCATGGCTTCTCTCTCGCACAGGTGCTGGTTGCGCTTAGCGGCAGATAAGATGTCCTCCCGTCTTTCCTCCGCCTAGACTAGCAAAATCCAAGTATTCCCAATAAACCGAGCAAGCCCCGCCGATCCCGCGGCCAATCCCCACCGGGAAGGCAACCGGATCCGCCCCCCAGAGGCGAAAGAGAGACGAAGCGTTTTCGCATCGCTGAGAGGAGGGGGCAATTCCTGGAAATACCTGTATAAACTATCTGCACCCACTTTATCATAGCTCCTTGAAGGTGGTTGCACAGCAATTTAGGAAGCCATAAAGATGGGCGTCAGGGTATTTTATTTCAGCCATACACCAGTAAAATACAGCACATAAGTGGAATAATATTAATGCAATAAAATGGGTAGAAAAAACACGAATAATTATAATAATTAGGGAATTAAAATGCAGTAAAATAATTTGCGTAAATTTATCGCAGTGGACCAAAAGGTTGCCACTTTTGCAATGAATTTTGGGTCACAATCTAACATTAAATACCCTAGGTGTTGTTCATCTGCTCTCCCTGGGAACCGTCGTCTGAGGTTAAAAGTGAATGCCGCACGTCCTGATAAAAAAATACAGTATGGCAAAACGTCCTGAAGTTTCGACTTCTCCATTCCCACAGGGACACCCATTCTTGGTTCGGCTACCTGGTTGTCCTAAGTAAGGAGAAATAGGGCTGAAGTAAAGTTAGGGACAGAAAGATGGGGGGCTGAACTGTGCCCAAGGGGGAGGGATGGGAAGAATAAAAAAACTTGAAGCTACTAATGGTGTTGCAAGAGCTTTGGCGATGATCAAGAAACACTGCTGGGTTGGGGCGTGCACAAGTGTGACCCACTCCCTTGCGGAACATCTTTAAAAATCATATTCAAGGACCTCTCCCCAGGTATAAGTAGTGGGTTAAAACTTTGCATCCACTAGCAGAGGCCCACCCTACCTGCTAGATTAGAAGCAGCCCTCTGTACTAGCCTGTCGTTGTTAGTTGTGAAGTCGTGTCCGACCCATGGACAACACTCCTCCAGGCCTTCCTGTCCTCCACCATCTCCCGGAGTCCACTTAAGCTCACACGACTGCTTCTCTAGCCACCTCATACTCTGCCATCCCCTTCTTCTTTTGCCGTCCGTATTAGCCTTTTACTACCAAAACCAACATAGCGTCTTGTAGCACCTTAAAGACCAGTATGTTATTTGCTTTTTTTGAAAGGGGACATGAAAGAAGTTTTATGTTGCTCGTATAAACAGTTATGAACTCCTGAATCTTAGTGAGCTGGCTGACCTTATGAAAACTGTAAATATGCAGTAGCTAGATTTCTAAGCATTTTTACAAAATGCGCTTCGAGGGAATTGTACGGTGGTGGTGGGAAAGGTAGGTCAGTCCAACTATTAACTCATTTCCCCAGTGGAATTAATAACTCGTCATTATTATATATAAACTCGGTGTATGCGTTTTGGTAAGGGGTGCGGGAATGTGCTTCGCCAAGGGCTCGCTCAGTCCCCGCAGCAACACATTCACACACCGTTATCGCCTTTCCTCTCTGGCGCTCTCTCCCGGCCGCACTCGGCTTCCCTTTACGGGCGAAAAATTCGTTGCGCGAATGGGACGACAAAGAAGCAGCGGGTCCCCCAATCGGCGTCCAGCTCTCGACCTGCCCACCCGCCCTAGCTGTCTTTTCAAGGGATTTAAGACGGGATTGGCTCGTCGAGCTTTCTATGGCTCTCGGCACCGAAGGAGGGCGAGCCCAGTGTTGTACAGCGCCAGCGTGGAGCGACAGGGGACGTCATGGCACCTATTGGAGGGACCCCGAAAACCAAGAAGGTAAAAGCGAACGGCCGGTCCGGATGCTGCCTTGCTGGACTTGGCTTTGAAGAGAACTCCCTAGACATGGTCGCAGGAGTTGTCAACTTTGCAGATCATTCGCTCGGTGGGGCAGAGTGAGTTGTTCCTTTCTCTCCCGAGAGGAGCGCTTGACGGTCATATCTCAGAAAATCCATTAGAAAATCGTATCTCAGAAAACGGTGCTCCAATAAATAGATTCTTGTAAGCGGGAGTACTACTTGGGCCTTATTGCTAGGTAGACTGTGGAGAATTAAAACGAAGCAAAGCCTGTAGCAAAAGTTCAGGCAAAGACTTTGGGATAAGCACAGACTCTATGAGACTGAGGCCACATAAGCAAGATTTGCGTCAGAGTCAGTGGTTTTACACTGTGCTGAGAAAAAGCAGCCGGGGACACAAGTTGAAATAGGATATAGCCCTTTTTGAGATTTTTTGATACCCCAAATTAGCTTTTCCATCTGCTAAAATAAGGACTTGCAGATGCCACACCAATTTGAACTTTGGTGTGCTATCATTGATATTAGGAAATAGCCTGAAGACTGATTTTCACCTTTTTATCTTCAGAGCATAGTAATATCCCTTAGAATTAAATATTCTTCCTGAATTTTAGTTTAATATTATTAACTGCAAATTATAAAAGTGAAAGCTAATATAAGTCAATGTAATCGAAAGATAAGACCTGTGAATAATAAATTGGTTGAAGGGGTGTGTATGTAGCAGTTATTACTATTTGGAAAGTGATAAGTTTGAATGAAAATTACTGGAAAATACTGAGGAAAGATACCATCAACAACTTTATTAAGAGGAATAACATAGTAAATAATTCTAGACAAAATTTGAGAATGTCAGAGGGAAAAAAGGTAGTGGAAGTCAAGCCAAGAGACAACTCTTTATGCTGCAGTTGTCAGTGTGATTGGAGAGAGAAAATGAAGTTGGGTAGGGCTGTGTGGATGAAAGAACCAAAGAATTTGACAGATTCTTGATCGATGAGTAGAATGTAAAAAGAAGATGAATTAATAATGAATCCATACAGAACAACAGATTAGCATGTGAAACTGTTGGGAACCATACACCTAAATAAACCTCACAGTGAATGAAGGAGAGAGAAACACAGAAGACTAAGAACACACAAGCATATAAATGAGTTGGCCTGGTCACATTGCTGTTGCTGATAAATCCCTGGCAAAGCATTTGGTGGAAAGTTCCAGAAAAAGCTGGCCCCTGCCATTAGGCAGACAGCTGCTTTAGGCAACAACTGCTATGGGGAATGGCAGCAGTGTGCTGGGTGGACAGGTGTGCCATACTAGGTGCCCCGTGTCTTCTAGAGTAGCCTGCTGCCCCTAAGTGCAATGCCCTGTTATCAGTGTTGAAATTAGATTGAACTGCCAGTTTGCTAAGCTTCTGGATGTGACCTTGTCATTCACCTCAAGCAGCAAAACATCTTGGGCTGATCCTGATTTTGGAAAGCATCACTGGTTAACTAAAATGCTAAATTATTCCTTTCCACAGCATATGGAAAAGCACAGTGTATAATCTATTAAGAATTAGAGCAAATTCACATTGTTTTCCCTTGGGAAGCACAGTGTTATAAAAACAGGTCTGATAAAATGATATGTGTGTATCTTTTCGTAAATCTTTGAAGGGTGCAACATGAATGGAGCACGAACATTGCCAATGAACTTGATGACTTCTGCCTGACAGTTGGCAGAGAACTATCACTGCAGTTATGAAAAGAAACTGCAGGACAGCTGTCACTAATGTCTTAGCAGTTGTGTATGGTTCCAAAGCCAGATGGTCTTCAACAAACTTTAAGAAAAGTCTGACATTAAATGCATACAATACCTTGAAGAAAGACTCCAGATATTTTCTTGGTGAAGTATCTGATATTTGGGTAGAATCTGTCATTGACTTCTCAAAAGGGCACCTGGATTAGGGAAATGCCACATACTTTACAATTTAAGTATGTAATGTAATAAAGTTTACATGTTAAGGGTCCCGAGTTCAGAAGCCAATATAGTGTTCACATAAGTTCAGATTAGCTTGATTATGTAAGTGAAGCAAGGCTTGTATGTTCTTAGCGCATGTTTGGGATAAAATACATCTCCAGGGCCCATGCAGGGCAGTTTTACAAAGTGCTGTTCTTTTTTTCTTTTAGTAGACCTGTTGCGACTAACATATATATTTGGACAGACAAAAAAGATTTGAACAAGTATTTTTTAAACATCATTTGCAAAGTTACTCTGGTGGTTCCTCAGACTCTCAGTGGGAAGGAATTGCAAGAGAGTAATGCTTTTATGAAGTGTGAATGGAGATGATATGTTTTGAGACCCCAGTAATCATATCACCCCATTTTCCTCAATCAAACCACATTGGAAAAAGTTGTTAAGAGGCTGTTAAAAAGGCTGGATGATTTTAAAATTACTTTTGTAGGAATGGCTCTGAAAATAAAGCATCCATTTAGCCGCACAGTATCTAATTATAGACTTCTGTGTCTTGCAAACATGACAGACAATGTAATGTTCTCTAGTTATATAATAGAAATTTCTAATATAGCAGTATTATCATATTACTGTTATAAGGTGCCCTTAAAATATATTGTGCCTTTTCATATTCATAGATTGATTTTAAAAAACTTCCTTGAAATTGTGTAATGGAAATCTAATTTAGCTGTGGTTTCTTAACATTTCTGTTTTTCCTGTAGTATAATGATTAAGGGAACAAGCTACAAATCACTACAGATTTAAATTTCACTTCGCTGTGAATTCAGCTAGGAAAACCAGAATCCCACCCTCTGCAACGTGAGAGGAATACTAATAATAACCCTATCTTACAGTATTACAAGATAATATCTGTGAAGAGCTGTGAAAACACTACCATACATTACAAACGTTGTGTGGTTTATTTTTAGGGTATTCTAGAGCGTCTAGATGCTGGAGAAATTGTAATTGGTGATGGAGGATTTGTCATTGCTCTTGAAAAGAGGGGTTATGTAAAGGCCGGACCTTGGACTCCAGAAGCTGCTGTAGAGCACCCAGAAGCAGGTTAGTTTTATCCAGAAGTTATACTTTGAGCTCTATAAAATTATCCAGTTTTAGAATAAACACATTAGCTCCGATCTAGCTAAAGTTAGCTATCATAAAGTGTATGCTCCTAATGCACTGCTTAGGGAGTAAGTCTTATTGAACACAATAGGGGTTATTTCTGAATAAACCTTTGTAAAATTATGCTCCCCTTGAAGTCAGTGCAATGCTAGTTACAAGAAGTTAGCACCAGTCAGTGCTTGTACCATTATAAAGTGGGTTATATATTTGCACAGATAGTCATGGAACCTAAGTGCACTAATTTTTTATAGCTTTTATTTTTACTTCATGGTGCCCTGAATTAGTTCATACTGAAGTACTGCTTTAGCATTACATCTGTAATATTTAAGCTTCTTACTTTTTTCAGTTTCAGGTACTTGTTATAGGGCTTTGATGTACACTATCTGAAGGGATCTATTGAGACTTGAACACTGGCTCTTGGATTTACATAGAGGGAAAAAGCAAAGGCCCAAACATCCAGCCATACTAAATTAATTCAGTGGTCTTTTAGGTATACTCTGTGATAGGTTTGCTGGATGCTACTTCCATGACCCAAATAATTTGGGTTTTCCTATTCAAAGACAAAACTGTCACAATACAAAGAAGGTGAACTCAATCATGCTGTCATTACTGTTGCCCACCTTTGCCATTCCCCATGCAACACTTGAAGCCTACGAGAGGAAAACAGGATTTTGCAAAACATGATATTACATAACTGAGCTATGTTGCAAAATGCTGTCTAGTCAGGCAAATAATGATCTGAAGAATGAAACAGATGTGACTTTAAAAGAGTGATCCCATGGTCCCTAGACAAAATCCCCAGGGGCCATTGGTTTGTGAGGAGAATCCCTCCAAGGCTTTAGATTTAATACCAACTTTGGAGGGACTTCCTTGATGTTGGAACCCTCATTTTGGCTTCTTTCAGCTGCTGTAGAGGTTTCTAGTGTGTATGCCTCTGCAAAGTCAGAACTCCAACTGCATAATGAGAGGGGGGAAATAGGTTATAAGACTTCCCAGAGTTATAAGAGGGGGGAAATTATAAGAAATTATAAGACTTCCCAGCTTTTGACTACTCTTGTCTAAATGTTTCCCTCCCAGTGCTGACAGTGGGACAGAAGAAATATTGTTTTCCCCTACAGATACTCTCTCTTGACTTTTACTCATTCACAGGAGCTGACAAGGCATAGGAAGAAAGGGAGCCATTCATCAAAAGCATAGGCCTGCTCTGTCAATCATTCTTAAGTAAAATGTCTCTGTATTGAGGCCTGGGTGTAGATGAAAGGGGAGGGGGAGTTGTAGAAGTGGCCTTTAAATTGGATAGGAAATCCAAGAGTGTATGTTGAGCAATACACTCTGTGTGCTCCAGGCTTCAGTTATTGTGCAATAGGTAGCATAGCTGCGTCCTAAGCATACTGTGGAATTCAAAAGCACTTATTCTAGAGTCATAATTAGAAACACATGTTGCTGAAAGCAAGGCTCTTTCATTTCAGTTGGAAGAAATGTGCCAGATTTTCAGTTTGTGAAAATTGATGTAAGCTACCATTATAAAGATTTCACAGGCAGGAAAAAGAGGGTGAAAGAGTGATTTGTGCTTGCCTGAACCATGTTGGTTGTAAAGATGAGCCTCTGTGTATCTGGCCCTACAGATGAAATAGTTTAACAGTTTTGGATGCCTTTTGTATTTGTCATGTACCATTTAAAAGTTTAAAGTAACATTCAGAATTTTGAACAGCTAGAATACACATGACCTTTATTAAGAAATTGGTTGGGGTGTTACCTTTTCAAAATGTTATACAATATTATAATTAATTAAAAACACCATAAATCAAGATCATTGGGACATAGGAAGGAAATGCAGACTGTTGCTGCTACAATGCTAACATTTGAAAATTCACTTGTTTAAACATTTTGCAGTTCGTCAGCTGCATCGAGAATTCCTCCGGGCTGGATCAAATGTTTTACAGACATTCACCTTTTATGCCAGTGAGGACAAATTAGAAAACAGAGGAAACTATGTGGCTGAGAAAATATCTGTGAGTATTTTTACTATTTTATCAATGTTTTTGACAAGTAGGTAGAGTTACGATTTCAACACAGAAACATGGTTCAACTTTATAAACCCAAAGATATAGACACAAAGATTTCAGTAAATTAAAATGTACCAATATTTAGAAAACTAGAATGACATAATAGCTGTGTTGGCCAAATTACAGTCCAAAAAACAGGGATAGCTCAAACCCATAGCTCTAGAGAGAAGAAGAAAGTTAGGGAAGATCTATCACAGAGTGTCTTTTGTGCACCAATGGGAAATGACTATTTTAGATCTTCATCTTCTACTTTAGACCCCACTACCTGCATATGTACCTTTGATAATGCATAAATATGGAGATTAACAAAGTGCAGAGTAAATCAGTTCCTCTGAGTGAAAAATAAAACAAAATGAGCCGCAGGAGGAAGGAGAAAGAAAGTGGGGAGCTCACCATGATACTGCTTCCTACCATTATCATTGTCCTTGCATGGGGTAAATGCAGCAATGCCAGCTCCCTCTTTTTCACTGCACTGCACTCAACAGCTTTTCTCAGAAGACTGTGCACCCCTCTCCAGTGCTGACTTTGCCAGGAGTGAGCACAATTGAAGACAGTGGGCATGCATATCATCTATTTTCAGTTCATAGTGTTTTGAGGCATGCAAAAGCAAAGGATAAAGGAGCTAATTGAGAAACCTTGAAAAAAAATTCTGAACTGTAGTTTTTCAAATAATACAGTGTTTAATAAAATTCTCTTTACTGCATGCCAAGTAGATTCAATGGTAAGTTCAGATTTTTCCAACAGAAGCACATCTTTCATGCCATCATTGAGTTAGCTCTTGCTTCCACTGGCCAAGGCCAAGGGAGAGGGTTTTTCTTCATGATGCCTTTAACCCACTGGAGGCTTCTGTTTATGAATTCTTTGTGAGATTAAGATGAGCTTTTTCATACATGTTCCCCTCCCCCAAGGTTTTTCCTCCTTAGCCTTTCAATCTGTTCCATTACACAACCATTAGGTGGCATTACAGCATGGAAGAATTGAGCGAATGCACCAGGGTTTCAAGTCTCCATTTACAGAAATGCAAACCTTTTCCCATTTGAGGGAAAAAAGCCCAGGAGACAGTGTGGAGGATAGCAACATTGTGCTAAGCAGCTACAAACAGCTGTGAGCAAGGAACCAGGAGTGCTCAATAAATCCCTCATACAAGAAGACTCAAAAGGGAAGAAAATATACGCCCTTCATGAGAGGGAGATGTGAAAGTAATTAAAAGAGACTGTTGTTCTCCTCAAACTGCTGCTGCTGGCTTTGTTTGCAAGGAGGTTTCCCAAGGCTTCCTGTGCCATGCAGAATAAGCCACTTTCCTTGGCCAGCACCTGAGGACTAAGAGAGAGGCATGGCTGGTTATGGGCTTTCCAAAGATGGAACCTTCACCACTACCTCCTTCCTGTTACTTCTTATGCAACCTCACTTCCTTCTGGGAAGCCCCTTTGAACCAGCCATATTTTTTTAATAACTACATGCCTGATCTTGTTCCCCTGTTACTGACAGCCAGCAAAGAGAACAGTAGAGAACATTTCCTCCTCACAGCACCAAATTATTACTCATCAAGATACTACTCTCAGAAAACTGCAAGATGTTTAAAATGCAATAAAGTACTGTAATGTGAACTGGCTTAAAGCACAATCTGTCACAGAAGAGTTAACTGACAAACAGGATGAAAATGGTATAATTGCCAGGTGTCTGCCAGTGAGAGCCTGGTGCCCAAAGCCGTGAGAGAGCCAGATCATCCCTGGGAATACAAAAGGGAAAGGTACTGTAAATTATGGCCAAGGACAGGAGAATTTACACTCCCAGGGACCAAACAGGAGATTGCAGCAAGAAGGGCAAATGGTCCTCACCTGGGATCTATCACATGCTGTCCTCCTATGAGCTATCCCATTGGGGATGGGGGAATAAAAGAGAGGAGCCTGCAGTACTTCAGGAGAGGTTCCACTCTTGCTGCCGGAAGCCTTGCCGAAGTATGCTGTGCTACCCTGTATTTGTGTGATTGCTACAACTGGTATTGTAGCTGTGTATAGCTGGGCTAGGGAAGCTTCATTATTTTGAGTCCGAGGAGGTCAGTGGGACCTGGGTTTTCAGGGGTTGTGATAGATTATGACGTGTATTAGTGTAAAGGTAAAGGTTTCCCCATGACATTAAAGTCCAGTCATGTCTGACTCTTGGGGGCAGTGCTCATCTCTATTTCTTAGCTGAGGGAGCCAGCATTTGTTTGCAGAGTTTCCATGGTCGTGTGGCCAGTATGACTAAACACCGAGGTGCACAGAACGCTGTTACCACTGAAGTGGTTCCAATTTATCTGCTTGCATTTATATGCTTGCGGACTGCAAGGTTGGCAGGAGTTGGGACAAAGCACGGGAGCTCAACCCAACTGCGGATTCAAACTGTCAACTTTTCGATCAACCAGCCCAGCAGCTCAGCCGTTTAAACCACTGCGCCACCCGCAGTCCAAATGCTATCCAAATGCCCTTTTCCTTCCCTTCCTTCTTTGTGTGTATTTGTGCCTTGTGTGTTTTAACTGTATTAGTACTCTCCACCCCTATCTTTTAGGCTTTTCATAAAATTCTTTTTCCCCAACTCTTGGGTTATAATGTGCTGAATCCAGTGTCTGGTCCATGATCCAGGCCCAAGGAAGATTTGGGCAGAGATTATAGCTCAGTCAGCTGCAGGATTGGGGAATCCCAGGCAGCTATCCACTACAAGTACAGAATCAAGAATTCCAGGATGCAAAGACTGAAATAGCATGTAAATGGGTAGGGGGATGTGTTGACCAAAAAAGTTGTGTCTGCCTCTTCCTGGTTAATCTTACCATAGATATTATTTTAATATTGCCTAAAATAACTTGTCAATGGCTAAATTTATCAAATATTGGTTGACAAAGTATAATTTGTATTTTCTTATAAGGCAAAATGCTATCACATGAAAGAAGAAATACCATGCACATACTTGATTACATTTACTGATGATTATTGATATGGAGAATACAATTAGAAATCAGTTGGTTCTTTCCATCTCATTCAGAAAGATGGTAACATCCTGTATGTTCCAGCTGGTGGAGAGATCCTACTGTGCTCACCCTTCAGACCAAAAATGTATTCAATCTTGCCTCTGTCTCCATCTCCTCCACCTATTGCTATACCACATCTTGAATTCCATCATTCCAATACATAAAATCCTTTTGTTCAAAAAAGGTTCTTCTCGTTTCTTCCTTTTCTTGATCTAACTACCTTTTTAAGCTTAAGCATGCAGAAAAGTTTGCAGAAAATGATATTCACTGAAGTATTACTTTGTTTACACAGGTTAGTTAGGACCATTCTCAAATATGAGAGCCAGTGTGGTGTAGTAGTTAAGTGCATAGGACTGGTACTCAGATCTAGGTTCCCACTAAGCCATGGAGCCAACTGAGTGACTTTAGGCCAATCAAAGATTCTCAGCCAAACCTACCTCACAGGGTTGTTGTGGGGATAAGTTTGAGAGCAGCAGGAAGAGAATTAAGTAAGCTACTTTGAGTCTTTGTTAAAAGACAAATAAATATAAATAAACCCTTTGCATCAATCCACTATTGTGAATCCCAACCTTCCCCATGAAATTGCACTATGCTGGTAACATGTTTATTGATTTTTTCTGCAGTAGAAGTGTGGTTATGTTTATGATGTAAATCAGCACTAATGGTGTTTTCATATTATTAGGGCCACAAAGTAAATGAAGCCGCTTGTAAAATTGCAAAAGAAGTAGCCCAAGAAGGAGATGCTTTGGTGGCTGGAGGCATCAGTCAGACACCTTCATATTTAAGTGGCAAGAAAAAAGCTGAAGTTAAAGCAGTCTTTCAAAAGCAGCTAGAAATTTTTATCAAAAACAGTGTGGACTTCTTAATTGCAGAGGTAAATGAAACAATTAAGGAAGTAATGGATGTTGTTAAGAAAGATAATAAGGTTCATTATGTTATTTTATAACTGAAGTGTTATCAAAATCTGTTACTGTTTCTTCAGAGGGAAGTTAAAGCAATCTATTTGGCATAAAGTCTGGAATGTGTAGAGCGGGGATGGCTAAACCAAGGCTCAGGAGCCGCATGCAGGTCTTTGAGTTTATATTGTGGTTTGCCACTCACTGCCCACTAACATTGCCTCTGGGTGCCCACTTGCTGCTTGCCATGTGCTGGTGCTGCCCACAGCACCTCTCAAACTTCGGACATTTACTGTATGTGGTGCTTCTATTGAGCAAGTCTAGCCACCCCTGGTATAGAGCAACCTTTCCCAATCTGGGAATCTCCTGATGTTTTAGACTACAACTCCCAGCATTCAGGAACATTATCTGCATTGTATGAAGCTGATAGCAAATGCAGCTGTATCCAGAACATTTGGAAGGTTACAGAAGTTTGGGGACGACAAGTCTAGCATGTGTTTTCTGTGCTCACTCACTCACACACTCTGTGTGTGTGTGTGTGTGTGTGTGAGAGAGAGAGAGAGAGATATAGAGAGAGAAAATGAGAGAGAGAGAGAATTACGCTTCAAAGTCATAGTGTGTGCGCTAATAAAATACTATTCACATAACAGGGTTTTAGAGCTCCTGGACCCTGTCATTGAAAGCATGTGAAGGAATTATTAGGAAAGATTGGAAATGTGGTTTGGAGTCTACAGCAGGAGAGGAAACTCTCTGAAAATTAGGTGAACCAAGGAGATGCTTTTGGGGCTGCTGTGGTAAAAGCCTAATTGCACAAACAGGCTTCTATTTCTGCAAAGGCAGGACACAATGGTGAATGGATTATGTTTGCATTGTTCCTGATTCTAGTCATTCTTGTGGTTAGATTCCACTTTATTTAACAACTACTGTTCCATTTATTGTAAATAATTGGGGGGAAATCCACAGTTAAAAATAAAAAATTTAGACAGGAATATTTTGAATATTTAAATATTAATATAAAATGACTGTTTTTCATTTATATTTATTAGTGTATGACAAAAGCTGTCCAAACACCTGAAAGTCCAAAAAGTATTTCTGAAAAGTAGACTTCTTTCCATTCCCCCCTCTTCCTCTTCCTCTTCTAGTATTTTGAACATGTTGAAGAAGCTGTGTGGGCAGTTGAAACCTTAAAGGAATCTGGGTTGCCAGTTGCAGTTACTCTTTGCATTGGCCCAGAAGGAGACATGCATGGTGTGCCACCTGGAGAATGTGCCGTTCAACTTGTCAAAGCTGGTAATACTCTATACTTGTGATATCGCTAGATTAGTGTGTGTGTGTGTGGGGGGGTGGATATTAGCAGTATAAGATGAGCAGAAAGAAAATGAACAAAAGAAAATGTAGAGCACGAGCAAAATTGGGAGGGGATGCACACTGGATTACTGGGCAGTTGAAACCTTAAAGGAATCTGGGTTGCCAGTTGCAGTTACTCTTTGCATTGGCCCAGAAGGAGACATGCATGGTGTGCCACCTGGAGAATGTGCCGTTCAACTTGTCAAAGCTGGTAATACTCTATACTTGTGATATCGCTAGATTAGTGTGTGTGTGTGTGGGGGGGTGGATATTAGCAGTATAAGATGAGCAGAAAGAAAATGAACAAAAGAAAATGTAGAGCACGAGCAAAATTGGGAGGGGATGCACACTGGATTACAACAGTGATGGATGTAAACCTGCCCTTTGGTCTATCTCTATCTCCCTTCCTTCCATTCTTCCTCTCAATAACATATCTGAGCTTCAGTTTGCCTTGCAACTTGGTTGTTGTAGCAGGAAGGTGCTATTAAAGACATTCTGACCCATTTGCACTAATTTACAGTAGCATACACTATCTTGGTACAGCAACATTTCAGTGAGCTTTCTAATCTGTTGTCATGATGACATTCTTCCTTCAATATATATATATATTTACAGATCACATCTATTAATTTTATTAATTGTTAGTAATTTTTGGTGCTTTCTGTTTCTATGCAATACTGACTTACATATGTGTAACGGAAAGCCGTCAGGGATTCCCCACTCCCCTGGCCAACTGGGCCAAGTCCTGCCCAGAAAAACCCTGGTGACATAACCTTGGAGCAGCCACAGGATTCAGCACAGGAGAAACCCAAGCCAGGGGAAACAAACAACTTTATTAAATGGTTAAACTATAGGGGTGGAGGGGCTAATACACGGAATCTAAAAAGGATAAAGAGAGGGAAGGGAGGAGGGAAAAAGGAATTGGACAGTGGCAATAAGACAAGTTATGGCCAACCAAGAACCTCATTCCCAGGGCTTTGTTGGCACAATCAGACAGCAAAATAACAAACAGCTTCTATCCTAGGCTATACACTTGTGGTCCCCAACCTTCTGGGACATGGGAAAGTAGGTATTAGTTGTACAGTTTTATTTATTTAATTTTAAAATTTGTAATTGCCCTATTCCTTACACTTAGGTGTCAAAACTGCATTTTAATAAGTGCAGTTTGTGCAAATGATCTTGTCATCTACTTTAGCAGCTCTAGTATATTATGCCTCTCCAGTTAAAGGGGCATCTTTTTCCAGGCAAGCTAGGAAGAACTGTCTACACCTTGATACACCTGAAAATAATTTTGCCTCAAGGAGATTTCTCAGGAAGTGGAAATAAGCTTTTTCAGTCAATGAAGGGTTAAAAACTTTGGTTTGCTGGAGAATTTTGCAGCCAGGGATCAGCTACATTCTCCCTATTTACAAAATTTCTGGAGTCACTTACTGGAATGTCTCTAGTATTAATTTAACTTGAACTTCCTGTAATTTTCAGCTACAGGTTGGAGATGTTATCACATTGCCTGTTAGAACATTTCATGTCATCAATATAATATTTTAATAATGGTGTTGCTATGGACATTTCAACCATGAAAGCCCTATTAACTCTTGATCAACACTGGCCACTTCAAAGATTACATTTCCCTGTATGTTGCAAAGCAGCTGGAGCTGTAGCAAGAAAATAATGCATGTCTATAATACCATAAAATGCAACCTTGAATGCAGGATACTTGAACTACATCCCATAATACGTGTACTTGCATCTGATGTTCCCAACATTAAAAAGACATAGGTAATCTTTTGCTATTTTCTGGATATTTTTGTATATGCATAGTTAAACTGCAGAAAGGAAAACATATATTAAAAAGGACCTTGTACACACTGAACAATTGCCTTTAAAACATTATATTGTAGACCATTATATAATGAAATACATTCTTGAATGCTTTCCTTTTTATTCTTTAGGTGCATCTATTGTTGGAGTAAATTGCCATTTTGATCCAGCTACTTGTCTTAAAACTGTGAAACTGATGAAGGAAGGTTTGACAGCTGCTAATCTAAAAGCACATCTGATGTCACAACCACTTGCATTTCATACTCCTGACTGTGGGAAACAGGGTTTCATTGATTTACCAGAATTTCCTTTTGGTAAGAATTGAATGTATTTGTTCTTAATAATGCCAAGCTAAAAGAAAAATAGCACATTGCATCAAAAAGCATTAAGGCTGAATTCTCATGCACAAGTGCTGGGAATAAATCCACTGCATTCAGTAGGACTTACTTGAAAGCAAGCATGCATACAGTTAAGACTGCAGTGAAAATCATATACTGCTGTGAAGCTCATACAAAGGCAGCTCTTGTTGAATAACATGACAATCTTTTCAAAGATAATTTTATGTGTAGGATTTTGTAAGAAGTATTCAGAATGCATTACAATTTAATGAGTGCTTCAGTTATTGCTTGTATGATGTTTGCATCATTTCCTCCACTAAATTACAATGGAATTTTTGTCTTCCCCTAAAATTTTGCTCCAGAGTAAATGTTAAACTAGAAGTCAAAGTAATTTCATACTTAACCATCTCTAGTTTCTCCAACTTTTTACCTCTTTTACAAAATGGATCCATAGATGTTGCTATCCAAAATGGAGTTCTTAACTCCTACTGTGATTTTTCGGTTCAAAAATTCCTCTACCACTAGTCCAACAGCTTTCCTCTCTGCTGGCAAAAAACAATTTTTAGAAGAACACCCAGTCAATGTGAAGAGGTTAAGAAGTCCCTCCTTATTTTTCTTATTAATGTGTGTCCTCAGTCACAGGTTCACATGCATGTGTACTTGACTAATACTATTTTGGGACCTTGGGTGCACCATGGCATTGTTGGGTGCACTGTTACATTGCTGTAAACAGTCCAGATAGCGTTGCCTATGGAGCAGTATAAAAATGAAATTAATGCTGCTGATGATAGGAACGTTATCTTTACAATAGGGAAATTATTATTGGAAAAGAATAATTTTGTTTAAATTTTATATCCCTTTATACAAAGAAATCAAAGCAGCTTACATAATATTCTTCGTCCTGCTCAGCCTCTTGCCCCACAACAACAGCCCTGTGAGGTAGGTTAGGCTGAAAATCTATGATGGGCTCAAAGTCACCCAATTGGCTCCATGACTGAGCAGGGACTGGAACTCAGGGTCACCAAAGTCCCAATCCCATGCTCTTAATCACTACACCATACAGGATATAATATGAAATAAGAAAAAATGCTGTACAATAAACTAGAATTATTTTTGAAGCAACCTTGAATGTCATTTTGTAAGTAGAGAACTATTTCCTTAACAGTAACTCTTCAGATTGGCTCTGCCTTTTAGTATTTTTCCTAAAGCTAGATTTACTTCTCATCACTGCTCAAAATTGTTTAGAAACTAGAAAAGTAGTGAATAAATTTACAACTAAATATGTATTTCCCATATCTGTGTAGAATACTAACTGAACAGTCAAGAAATATTGACATTAAAGCAACTGTATATCATTACAGCTTTGGAACCAAGAATTGTAAGCAGATGGGATGTTCACAAATATGCAAGAGAGGCCTACAACCTGGGGATCCGATACATTGGAGGGTGCTGCGGATTTGAACCATATCATATCAGAGCAATTGCTGAGGAGCTGGCCCCTGAAAGAGGGTTTTTGCCACTTGCTTCTGAAAAGCATGGCAGCTGGGGGAATGAATTGAGCATGCATACCAAGCCATGGGTGAGAGCAAGGTAAGTATATTTTTAACGCTCATACTAAAATAGTCTACTAAACAAATTTCCTTTAAGAAATTTGCCTCCAATAGCAAATTACTTAATAGTAGAATTCTGTGTTGTCATACAAAACCATGTACAATAGCAGTTTTGTAGGGGTAAATGTATAGACCGAAAGTGAAAGACAGTTTAGAACCCACCTCAACATACGAAGTATTCTGATTAAGTTAAATCTGCTCCAGCTTACTGTAGACTGTTCAACAGTTCTACAGTTACAAGTTCCATTCAGATTATTGATAATAGAAATATTGCCCTCTCCACGTTGGACTGATCCTTGGACCGGCAGCTTTTTTCTGTATAGTAAACCTGGAGAATCTGTCAGGATAGTGACTTCTTAATTCATATGCCAAGTAGTTTCCCTGAGGAAGAATACTGATATTCATGGTATATTGGAAAATTTAGAAGTCCATTTGCTATTTTATCTTATTTATTAAATGTCCACCCTGCCCATTAGCCAGGATGACTCTCTGGGTGGTTAATAAATAATAAAGCTGATTTGCCTTATATTCATATATCTGTCTGATATTGCTCTCCTTCTGGTTACAGCTGTACTGCAGGTCAACAAAAATTATCCATATATATCTGGAATGTAGTTGTGAAGCTTTGTAAAAAGTTTTGAAACCTCATTTATACCTATTACAAATCACAGTATTGGTTAACATTTAGGTTCAGGGTTTTTTTTCCCTCTCCCCTACTGGGCCAGTTGCATTCAACAACAGATGAGATTTTAGTAAATTAGTATTCATATCCCAGAAAGCTTATTCAGAACAGTTATTTGCACAGTTAGGATTAGAATTGAAATTCTTTTACGACTATCCCATCATTTAAAAATATTTAATAAGATTTGTCTTTTTATACCTAGGGCTAGGAAAGAGTACTGGGAGAATCTGTTGCCTGCTTCAGGTCGTCCATATTGTCCCTCATTATCAAAGCCAGATAACTGGGGAGTGACCAAAGGAGATGCTGAGCTGATGCAGCAGAAAGAAGCAACAACTGATGAACAGCTGAAAATGCTCTTCGAGAAACAGAAATTGAAATCCAAAAGTGTGGCCTGAATTATTAACAATTTTGTTTATGCTAAAATAATTGCATTAAGCTAGACTGAAAAAAATTCCTACAGCTCCCCACATTCCCCAACCAGCATGATGGACTGGGGAATGCTAGGACTTATTTTTCTGTCAAAATATGCATAACATTGTGCCCTTAATGCATAATTGATGAAGTGGGAAGATGATTGAGGCAGAAATTGTTATTTTACAAGTTTGAAGTATAATAAACTTCAACAATGTAATAATTATTAATGAAAGGAAAACTATATGTGAAACTTCACAAATTGATTTTTTTAAAGTGGCATCCACAATGCAGGCTTCAAACTTTTTTGTATATTCTAGCTTGCTTCCAGCATGACTTATTCAAAGAAAGTTAATCCTCCTCCACTACTGAAATAATTCAGAGTTAAGCATACAGGAATATTAACAGCCCCATCTTGAGTGCATTTTCTCAGAATATGCAGAATGATGCCCCCTGGGGGTAGATGGAGATTTTGTGGTAGAGTTTTCACTACCTCTTAATCTCTGCTGATTTTCTGTGGCTAGGATAGGAGAGGTAGGGGGAAGGACAGGTTCTTAAATTCCTTCACACCCATTGGTTCCCAGTTGTTTGAGTTTGTTAAGGAAATGAGGCATCTTAGGATTCTCTGAATCCTGAGTTGTCCTGACACACCCTTAAAAATGTCCCATTTTACCTCCCACTGCTGGCATGCTGTGTTGGGCTATTCACAGCCATAGAGTTTCCAGCAGTACCATCCCTCAAACCTTCATCCTTCTCCACTGGCAGGATAGCACCTCAGCTGGCCATTTACTGGATGTATGATTTGTACCCTAAGTCACAATGCATTCAGTATTTCAAAGTGAATGTTTAGGATTTGCAGGTATGTTTTGACTTTCTGTGGGTTGGGCTTATTTGATAAATTTACTTCCCCTAAGATCCCCTCCTTGTAGCCAAAGTATAGTTTTTGAAAACTTAAAGGTATAAGTGCCTACTTTGGAAAAATGTGTTGCTCAAGATAAGAATTTATATAATTTCACTCCTACTGTACAATTTTAAAACTTATTAAATGGGAGACTACCTCCAATAAGCAGAAAACAACTGTTCCACTACTTGCTGGATACATTTGCAATGTTTTCATTGCTCAGTATGAATGAACCATTCTAGTGTACTTCACTGCAACAACTGTTCAAGTAATCAAGATTATTTTGCCCATATCTCTCTGCTTATGTAGTAAGGTCAGTGTTTTTTGGTACAAGCACTGAAAACTGTAATTTACTATTGTCATGTGGAATCAAGGTCATACGTTAAAATACTAATGTGATAATGCTCAAACATGTAGCTAATACCTGGTATATACTGAGGGAAGCACAATATATGATCCCAATTTTTTCCATAACAGCAATAATCTGTATTAATACTAATAATGTTAAATTATCTTAATTTCAGTTATTTGAAAGAGTAAATTATGTTTAAAATGTGCACAATTATGAAAATTCAGTGACCAAAAAAGGAAACAGAATTTTAACATAGATTAGGATTCATTGGTACAGAACAGTGCTTTCCATGAGTATGTTCACCATGGCACCATATAACTGAAATACTGAATAACCAGCTTTGTATGGAACAATACAGAGAAACATGATGCAAGAATGTTCATAAAGCCAACGTTACTTTTGTAACTTGGTGTCATTTAAATTAGGTCCCTAATTATTAAAGAAAAGTTTGAGATTTAATGCTTTGACTAAAACTAGGATAATTTGTATTATGTACACCACATTTGTATAACTGCTAAAAGTTAATTTCCAGAGGTATAGCCATGTGAGTCTCTTGCAGCAACGACTTGTGAGGCACCTTAAAAACAAGCTTTGAAGGGCAACAGTTCATTTAAATACAGTAAGCTGAAACAGCAATTGGCCAAAGGTAGCAGGCTGAATAGGGACTTGAATTCAGGTCTGTATAGGCCGAGTCTGACACATGAACCACCACATCTTACTGGACTGGTTTGCACATTACCCTAACCCATCTTGGCAATAGGGCATGGATTCACTGTTGCTTGACTAACCCATATTGTAATTGCCTGACAATGAGGTACAGTATAGGTTGTCTCCCTCCCCCTTGGTCATCCTGTAGGTATTTCAGGGACTTGACAGCAAAACCAACTTAACTCTTCTTCCCCAACCACTACAGTAAGACCGTTTGTTTGTTTGTCATCGCATTCCCCCTGCCCCCAGAGATGATGAATCGTGATCTCCAAATGACAGCCCTTCCAGAGTGCCAAGGTACACTAAAGTGGCTGTCATTCCCATTGCTTGGCCATCTCTTAAAAACAAATTTTGCTCCAAATGTGCAGCATGTTTTTCATTTTTGATCATTCTAGTCATACTTGCATTATATAAGTTTTATATATATAAAGTTATGCTCAAAATCTTACAAGCTAGGCTGCAGAAGTATGTGGACAAAGAACTACCAGAAGTACAGGCAGGGTTTCAATGAGGCAGAGAAACAAGAGATCAAATTGCCTACATACGCTGGATCATGGAGAAAGCTAGGGAGTTCCAGAAAAATATCTGCTTCTGCTTCATTGACTATGTTAAAGCATTTGATTGTGGGGATCACAACAAATTGTGGCAAGTTCTCAAAGAAATGGGAGTACCAGACCATCTTTTTTGTCCTTTGAGAAACCTGTATGCGGGTCAAGAAGCAACAGTGAGAACTGTACATGGAATCACTGATTGGTTCAAAATTGGGAAAGGAGTACGGCAAGGCTGTATATTGTTGCCCTGCCTATTTAACTTAAATGCAGAGCACATCATGGGAAAGGCCAGGCTAGATGAATCACAAACTGGAATTAAGATTTCTGGAAGAAATATCAACCTCAGATACACAGACGATGCCACTCTAATAGCAGAAAGTGAAATGGAGGTAGGTAGTGACAGATTTTATTTTCCTGGACTCCAAGATCATAGCAGATGGTGACTGCAGCCAAGAAATTAAAAGATGATTGCTTCTTGGGAGGAAAGCTATGGCAAGTCTAGACCGCATACTAAAAAGCAGAGACATCACCCTGCTGACAAAAGTTCATATAGTCAAGTCTATGGGTTTCCCAGTTGCAATGTATGGCTTTGAAAGATGGACCATAAGGAAGGTTGAGCGTCAAAGAATTGAGGCCTTTGAGCTGTGGTGCTGGAGAAAACTCCTGTGAGTCCCTTGGACTGCAAGGAGATCAAACCAGTCAGTGTTAGAGGAGATCAACCCTGACTGCTCTTTAGAAGGCCAGATACAGAAGATGAAACTCAAATACTTTGGCCACCTAATGAGAAGGAAGGACTCACTGGAGAAGACCTAATGCAGGGGATAATTGAGGGCAAAAGAAGAAGGGGACAGCCAGAGGATGAGGTGGCTGGATGGAATCACTGAAGCAGTTGGTGTGAACTTAGCTGGACTCGGAGGGATGGTGGAGGACAGGAAGACCTGCGGGAATGTCATCCCTGGGCTTGGGCACGGCTTCATGACTAACATAATAATACTTCCCTGTCCAAACTATTTTGTTTACCCCTGCTTAAATTCCTGTTTTTGAAGAAATATCAGTGTTAAAAAGAAGGGTGAAAAAAGTGAATTTCTCAGACAATGTACACTTTGAGCACAAGTACTCTCCAGGACATTAACTAGACAGCAAGCCACTGACAATTGACCTCAGGTGTCCCTTGGTGAGCTTGGCAAAAATGTCAAGGTGTTTCTGCTACTCTTGCCAAGTAGCTCTCTAGCTACTTCTAGGTACACACTGTGGAGTCAGTCATGTTCAGATGACATGACAATCCCTCATGGGTACAAGCAACCCTAGCTGTCATAGTGGCTTGTTCCCCTCAAGCAAGCTACCCTGCATGAAGTGGTCTGAGTTCTCATGACGTAACAATGCACTATGGCTTTGTCACACATGATAGATGGTATCCTGTGAACCCCATCACCCAGTTTATTTCATCTATAATTCAAGCATGAATTAAATTTTTAATATTTAGAACGTTGAAAGCAAGACAAAACATTACTGTTCTTTCTGACCAAATTTCATTGTAGGCCTAGATCTTCCTAAGTTCTGCTTCTGTTTTACCTGTAGGTTTTCTCTAAGGCAACATATTTTTCTGGGTGTTCTTGAGAAACATCTCAAATATTTTCTTTGAACAAAGCACTGAGAACTGAGCATCTGTTGTATATCATGGAAGCCAACAGACAAGTGCTGTTTCTTCATAATTTACTGAGTGTGTATTCACTGTGTGAACAATTAACATACTGGGCCCAGGCTCAAGTTTCTGCAAAGGAGGAACATGCTAACAGGCACAATGGCCTATTTTGGATTGCTAAAACCATGAGTAGTCAAGGCAAGTGTGCTCCTTCCTGACTGCTTGCTGTTTATGCTTTGTTTCCACTTTAATAAATAACCCAAGAGGGGGTTATTTTTCATTATGTCTGAACCCAGAATCCTAGGTAATTGAGGGAGAAACAAACCAGAGTTTTAACACAACAATGAACCATGGGCTGAAATTCTGTGTTTCTCTATCAGCAACACAGAGTTCGAGGTTCAGCACAGAGTTTGGGCTATTGAGCAGCATATAAATTTGAAAATAAATTATATATAAACTCGAAGGATATATTCAAACTGAGAACTGTTCTTTGACAGCCCTTCAAACAGATTCCTCTTTTTGGTGATGTGTAAATGGCCACCCTAAAAAGTATAATAAAAGGCACAAAATTGCATACAGTTTACATGTGATAACTTTTATGTATAGTCGTGCATGTAGAAATGCAATACATCTAACCATTGCAGAAAGGGTTGTGGCCAGATGGCTTGCATGCCTGATTGCTCAGTTTGCTCTACAGTCCTTACTGTTGATGGACAGATTCACACCCATGAACTCTCCCTTCTTTGGGTTTTTATTTTTCAGCTGAATTCGGACTGGACTCCCATCAAACAGTGGATGCCATGAAACTAAGAACCATCCTCAGGTTCCCATTCAGAAAGAGAATGCATGGCCACCTTAGGCAGAAAAAAACTAACCCCAGCTTTACTTCTACGAAAGTACCATAACAGAAGCTCAATCTTTATTGACAGAAGAAGTTATATATTTTTCTATACACCATTGTGTTGAGACTGATTGGAAGACTGTCAGTGTAATAAGGAATTGTTATGAACTGTTCAGTGTCTGCCACTGTCTTCTAAATAGGAAATATTAGAATAGATAGCTTTCAGGACTGTGAGAAACACTGTAGTCCAGGGTAAGGGACTCCGCAGGTGAACAGGTACCAGACTCTGTGAATTGCTTACTCCATATAAAGCATTCCTTAGACAAGCATTAGCTAGGGCAGCTGGATTGTCTCTACCTCCCTCTCCACCCCACCCTGCTGGCAGCCTCATCATGTTCTGAGAGGCCTCTATAAAACCCATAACATAGCCAGCTAGAATTGGCTTTCTGCTTAGAACCAGAAGCACACAGGCGCTCAAGAAACTCATCACCTTTAGAGTGACACCCATCATACAAGGAAGCCATGCGATCTAAAGGGATATGTATGTGAGTCTTGCTTGGTTATTGAAATATATTCTTTCACTATATGTATAAGCAATAAAGCAGTTCATTACTGCAAGACAGCTTGTTTTGCTTCTTCCTGAGTAATATGGAAGTTGCTTTTGCTGGATCAGGCACCTGGGATTAACTCAACTATCCATCCCATTTATTTATCTAGTAACTGTTCATTCAACTATCCATCTCATTCCTAATATATTATAAAATGTAAAAGCACTGCCGCCTTGTGGCAACTGATATACCAACCAAATTAGAGAGGAACATCTAAGATTCCAGTGATTATTTATTAGAGTAAAAGCTATCATGGACTTCCATCCCAATGACAAATGCACTTTGAATCCTGAGATGGTGTGGACAGATCCTAATATTTACTTTATTCTTTTTGACACCAGGCAAAAACCTTTTTATTTTCCTAATGTTTTAAGGTTTTACTGTTTTTAATATGGGTTTTATTGTTGACCAGTTAAGAATTTGATTAGGATGTTATTTTATTTTATTGTAATGTTAAACTGCCCTGAACTATGCTAAAGCACGGTCTAAAAAAGTTTTAAATAAATAAAAAATAAGTCTTTTGATTCTTTACTCGTGAAACATTATTTTTAAATAAAATTAACAAAATCCAGACTACAAAAAAGAACATAATATTCAATCAAGATCACTAATGATTTTGGTAATCAGAGCATAGTCCTATTATCCCTGCCCTAGAACACAGAGGCTTATATATATCTCATGCATGGAATGACGTGGTAGCATCAGAGATTTATTTATTTATTTATTTAAAACATTTTAAATGAGCATAAATGGTTGAAATAATATACTCCTTAGAACATAGTAAGCCACATTATCCAATAGAGAGCTGTGAAGCTGAAAAAGGAAGTGAAGTTGTAAACTTTATAGCCACTCCCCATGTCTTTGACATTCCAGGGGCAATAAACAGATCTTCAAACTAAGTATCCTTAAGAAGTTTGTCTTCAATATCTAGTTTGTAAGTATCAGAATATCTGCAGCATCAGAATATCAGTGTGCTCCCTACTAACAGGCTTGGCAACTCTCTTGCATTTGACAGGATCAGCGGTGACTTTTACATTACAAGATAGGATTTCAAGTTGCACTGTTTATTTTCTACACAAAGAAATAGCCAAAGTAAGTTGCCTGCCATATATGCATAAATAGATGCATGATTTAAGTAGATGGCAAAAGACACCATGAAAATACTGTATGTATTGAAGACACACGCGCGCGCGCACATAGGCCCCTCTTTTTCTTGTGTGACCATGAGACACAGGCAAATAATTTTATATCAAAGCAATGCACTAACAATAAAGACTGAGCCCATCTCTATTCAGGACCAGCTCCTACAGCCATCATACCCAGTGAACGTATACATTAGCATTTTGCAATGACTAGTAACAGAAAATGTCATAGCAGGAAAGATTCAGTTATTTTGTACATGATTATCATGAAATACAAGTCTGTTGAGGCCATCTGATGTCGAAACATTTGCCTCCAGGCTTATCTATACAAATTCTGACCTTCTTGACAAAGTTTATTTCATCTTTATGAAAGTTTATAAGTTATAATTATGGGCCTGGTTACCTGAAGCAGCATCTCCCTCCATATGTGCCTGTCCACTCCTTAAGATCAGGGGCAGACACCCTTCTCCGGGTGCCCTCCCTGAAGGAGATAAGGAGGGTGACTACCTGGACAAGGGCCTTCTCTGTGGTAGCACCCCAATTATGGGGTTTGGTCATCAAGAAAATTTTATATTCTTCATATATATCATTAAAACAAATCTAACATGTACCTTGTTGTCTACATCATAATTCACCTTAACAAACTCAAGATATAAAGGACAAGACAATAAACTTGGAAATACTTAAATTAGCAAAACACAATTTAACATTTAAATTGATATTAATATTAATAATTAATAAATTATTGGCTAATAATTTGAATAAATTAGTAAAACATACAGCCACAACTGTTTTTACAGTATGACACTTTTTCATATGTTGCCATAAATAAAGCACAATAAAATAATCCAAAAATATATACTTAACTTGTTTGCATTCTTCCTCATCTTTTGTTTAGAGAATAATTTATATTCCAAAAGATTAGTGTAAATGTTTAAAAAATAGCAGCAAAAATCAAGATAAGGGACTCCTTATTTAAGTTATGACGAGTATAAGATACCCTCATTTTAAGAGAGTCACCTAAGAGTGGGGAAAGCCAGCCTCAAAATTGTTGTGATTTCACAAACCGATACATCTTAGTGTATCTGGAGAAAGACCTTGATAAACATGAACATAAAATTTGAGTGTAAGTTCTGTACACTCTAGTCAGTTAGAGGATGAGAACTTTAGTTTTTATTACCACTAAAAGGGTTACAGAACCTTTGCTTTTGATATTGCTAAAGTATTGTGGAATCTGTAGTTTATGTTAGACCTGTAAGCCAAGTATGAGGAGGGATGCCTGGAAAACTCATAGCCCACTATATCAGAAGGAAGTCTTCAGTCATTTTGGAAATCCTCTGAATCATATGTTAAGCCTTAGTTCTTTCCTCTTGTTGTTGAGTCTCTAACTGTGCCCTGGACCTTGGTTACCATTTGCTCTCTCCTCCACTCCATTTTTATGCTGAGTCCAAACAGACTGAAATAGGTAAGAGGCTGGTCTGTATCTTATTTTTAACATAAATCCTAACACCTCTATCTGATCCAGGATCTCAACTATGCAGGCCAAAATGCTATGAGTAAGCTCCTCAGTTAACCCTTCCCCCTACTTTGTCATTGCCCTACTTTGACTCAGGGAGGAGGGTGCAGAAGAAGCCACTGTAATCATCAGCTGTTTAAAGTAATTGCTTAAGGTAAAAGCCTTACTTTGCTGTGACCTGTCCTTTCTGGTACCTGGTCATATCTAGCACTGTTGGCTGCTGTTCTAGCTTATGGGAGCCCTTGATTTAGCTGACAGAAGTCAGGAAAGTCTGTCTAAAACTGTCATCTTGCTCAGTGACATTTAATGGGAATCTCCCTTATTTAGTTTCATTTGCCATTCAGAGCTAAGCACTGCAGCTGAAGTCAAAGTTCTCTTTCATCTCATAAATTTCCTTAGCTCAAACATCAAGTATTCCCCTTCAAATGAGATTCCAAGTATGAAGAACTGCAATCATAATAAAAGCATTAATTAAGAAGTGTAATCATAATAAAAGCATGATAAAAATCATTCTATAATTCAGACTGCCTGAACTGAACTCTCCCACAGTGTTGAGAGAGATGGAGGCGACAACAAGAGGAACGGTGTACAGCTAAGAGGTTTGCCTGCCTCCCAAAGGGCCCTCCCAGAGGGTTGAGGCCCAGAGTTACTCAAATGGAGGGTCCTTGGAAGTAGTTTCCAGTTTGGGTTCAATAAAGCACTCTGTGCATGCCAAGATACACTTTCTTTGCTGGCTATGTTTACTGGATGTACATTAGAGAATAAAGAGCTTTTGCCAAAGAATGGTCTTCTGTTTTGAAGGTGAGAAGGGGGAAACCATCATGGGGTCAAGGATCGTACTGGTTTGCTCAGCTTCTGGTGCTCCTGTCCCATCCCCCTCCTTGGCAGTTGTAGACTGGTTATTCTCTGGGTCCACCTGAACACCTGGTGAGGATGGCCTTGAGATAAGCTCTCCCATTTCTTCCAACTTCATACCTGGAGGCCCTCCTCATCTGGATAGTCCATGTCTCCCTGGCCCTGGGATGCATGCCAAGAACTGCCTCTTTCATTCCCAACATATGCATGGCATAAATTGCATCCTTAAATACAAATTATGTTTGTTTAGGAAAATTCGTCCTGTGGGAGTCAGATTTTACTCCCTTATGTAGCTCTTTATGCAGTTAAAATGTACAAAAGGAGATACAATTGCTACTGAACAAGAATCATTCTCCCATATGGGTGTATTTGAATTCCAGTAAATGAGTGAATCTAGGAATGAAGAACTGTGTCAGTAAATGAACAAACAACTTCAACAATGAATAGAAAGGGTGTGTTCCTGTTTACCACAATGTGTTTCAAAAAAGTTTTGGTGGCTTACTAATCTCAGACTAAATCTTAGAGACCTGCCTGATTCATCATTTGGTATATTAGGTATGCCTATGTCTCGTTTAACTAGCATAACAGGCTAATAAACTGCTATTTCAAGCATGAATATGTGTATCATATGTGTATCATAACCTTTCCTATTTTAGGATAAACCTAGCTATTTGCAACATAGGGCATCAAAGCTTTTCACATCCTTATATTCTCTCATTAGGTCTTTAAATATAATAGGAACATAAAGTATAGGCTTGTTGAGACACAATCTGCATGTGTAACCATGCAAAATATTTTCCAAACTTTGATGTTATGGTGCTAATTATCTCAGAAATTAGGTAATGTACACTGATGGAATTAAAAAGAAGAAACCCTACTCTATAATAAAAGAAAAAAATAAGATCATGAGGGAAAGGATGCAAAAGGAGGTGGGAAGAGGAAGAACAGGAATGAGACATTCTTGTTCTAGGTAAGACAAGAAAATATTTATTTTCAATACAACTTAAAAAACCACGGAAAGAGAGCTGGTGTGGTGGTTAAGAGCACAGGACTGGATCTCAGGGGATCTGGATTCTAGTTCCTACTCAGCCATGGAACCAACTGGGTGACTTGGGCCAGTCCCAGTCTCTCAGCCCAACCTACCTCACAGGGTTCTTGTTGTGGAGATAAAATTGAAAGCAGGAGGAAGAGAATGATGTAAGCATCCTTGAGTTCTTAGAAAGAAAGGGGGGGGGGGCAGAATATAAATCTAATAAATAAACTGGGAAGCAGCAAATTCCAAGGAGACGTAGCTGCAAGAATAAAAGGAAATCAAAGTGACTCAAGGTGTAGCTAAGTGGAACGTATTGTTAAAATGAAATCAGCAAGAAGATATTTAAGGCATTATAGACTTTAAGGAATATTTCAAGAAAATGTGTGTTGGGGAAAATTAAGATGAATACTAAATTTGGCTTTCAAATTCTATTTTGATTGTTTTGCTGATGAGATACTGGGGCATAAATGATTTCAGGATTTCCCATAATAAGTTTTTAAGAGAAGAAATGTTCAGAATAATCAAGAGTAAGTAACAACTGACCCATTAGTAAGAGCCACTAGGGTGGTGGTTAATATGTCTAGGGCTTTCTGAGTGGTAACCCCTTTTTGAAACAATGGAACTCCTCCCTCCCCCGGAGAGATAGGCTTTCATAAAAACACTGAAGAATCATTTATTCCCGTTTGCATTTGGTTCTTAAAAATTATTAGCTGCTGTTGCTACTGGGTGCATGTATCTGTATGTATACATTTTAATTGTACATTTGTTTTGTAGTTGCATAAGCTGCTTTATGAGGGTACTGTCCATTGAAAGTTGATATGAAAATCTCAGATGATGATAATGTGCTGTGTATACCTAAGACATCAAATGGGCTTAATTGCCTATTACCAGCTTGAGCTGGTACAACAGCTAACCCTGTTCCTTGATAAGAATAGCCTAGCCATTGTAGTTCATGTCCTAATAACCATACAACTGCATTACTGTAATGCACTCTATGGGAGCTACATTGGTATCTCATTCAGGATGGATCAGGATGAAGTGCTCCTGTTTGTGTGTCCCCACTGAGGAAGCCATTTTATATGTAGAAAGATATGATCTTATTGAATACAGTTATGTATAGAGTTCAAGAAATACAACCCAGATATCCATATATTTGTCTACTTGTAAATTACCTCCAAAAATTACCCATTCGAAAGTTAAAAGTCCATCATATTCCACCCATTGTGTTATTGCTGCTAGCTGTTGATCTTTTCAATATTGTAGTATTAACCTTTTAGCTGTCAATAGGAAGTGGAAAATCCATTTGCTCTTACCTTGCATAAAGTTCCTAGAGACAGGCTGATGATTAAGAAAAACATGCATATATGTAAATATTAAAGAACTTCTCATTATAACATGTAGCCATATTGTTACCTCCTCCCTAAAAGAAGCAGCCATTTGATATTGCCAAAGTGTATGAGTTAGAGAAGTGTTAGCTGTATTACATCTCCAACAATTGGATCATTTAATTAAGCCCTAATGGAAAAGATGTTGTGGCATCCCATCACATATTTTGCTGAATTAAACCTGTCCTTTTCAAGGATATTCATAGTTGGATAAATTCCTATTGGCATTGATAAAACAGCATTATGTTTTTGATATTACTTACTGGCTATAAATACAGGAGTAGCCCATAAAACAGAAAATTCAAGGTACTGCATTCATTTTAAGTGCATTTACCACATACAACTAACCTTAAAGATGTCATTAATCAGCATATTGAAATTTGGCCTAATCATTTGAGATATATTTCTAGGGACAAGTATTCCAAAATAAAGAATAAATTCTGGGAGAGTGAATTGTCACTTAAATAACATACTGAGGAGTAGTATCTCCAATTGACATCACTTCAGAGTTAGTCCAGTAATTTAGCGTATTTATCTGGCTATTCTATTAACTGTCTGCCTCAAAGCTGGAAAAGATTGATGGAGTTTTGAGGTAAACAATAGTTCATTGGTGCACAGAGTAAGTTTTAAATTAATATAATTCTGCACTAATATGTGAGTATTAGCATTTTGTAAGATAGCACATGCAGGCATTAAATTGAACCACTGTGGACAGAATCTAGTACCTTTCTCAAGCAAAATAAACACAACAAAAACCCCACTGATCCTGACACTATCTCTTCAGGCTGAATATGTAATTTTAACCTATGTCTGAAATGGGTTAAAGCCAAAACACATTTGCAATGGATTTTGTCATAGGGCTTCTCTATATTCAAAGAAAGTACAGCAGCTGTATCTTTATCTGTATATAATGCAATCATCTCACTGTCTGTTTTTAATGAACCGCATGTGATCTAATTGGACTAATGTTGTAATGACTTATTGTAATCTATATTGTAATAGCATTTATTATTTTAATGTTAACATTGATCAGTAAATTAGAATGATGATTAAAACAATAACTATGATCAGGTTTAGGAATTACAGAAATATAACCATCATTATGTATTGATAAAAATAACCCAATTCAAAAATGAAATTATACAGGCAATAAAGCTTGGAAATGAAAAAAGCTAGAAAATATGTTAATTCAATGTGAAATCTTTCCAGACCAAATAATTTCCTAGTTTTTAATATTACTGCTTTCATACTTTCCCCAGTGCTCAAAGGTGCCTATAAAGACTATCTAAGCAGGGACGATTAACATTTTAAAAGAAAACTTCTGTATCTTGCTGTGATATTTAACAATGACTACTATACAATTTTGAATTTTAAACTTTGAGAATTTATGTCTTCAGGAACAGTATATTATGTCATGCCACTATCATCTTTGCAGAAATAAAATTTTGATATTGTTGTTGCTTAAGCAAATAGGCCAAAATCTCACTGGGGCATTCATTGTTCTCCTAATATTAGCAGGACCGGTGGTTGAGAATTAGTAATGTTTTTCATTTTTAAATTTGGGGTCACACTTTTACACTAAAAATTTTAAAAAAAATTCAATTAACCAACATTTTTTTTAAATACAGAAATTATTTACCTTTTGCACGTAGCCAGTCACTCTACACACACCAACACTGTGTAATGAAACATAATGGTGGCTGCCAGCAGTAAGCACTCAGTGCATGACCACACGACCAATCACAAGCTGAGCAGCGTCATAAGCCAAGCAGCACCATCACAACCAGTGCGGACACACAAGCAGCCCGCATGCACCATTTTAATGATTTTGCTGCCGACCTGCTACGCCTGACAGGGCAATTCAAATTCATGTGGAAAAAATTCGTCGAAAAAAAGTGCCGGAACACTGTTCCGGTGCATTCTATGACAATAAAAGCCCTGATTGTAACTCAGTGAATATCTAATTTTTGAAAAGTTCATCATTTAACAAAGAAACATTACTGTGCCAAAGACAGGTAGACCTTGGCCAATCTAATGTGCAAGTCCAGTCAAACTGAAACAGGATCTGGCATTACTAGTCTTTCAATCCTACAATCTCTGATTAAGTTTAGCAAGGATGTTGAAGCCAAAAAGTAGTCTAAGTGAAAGTAATTTTGGTGGATGGAAAATATAAATTAATAACCTCGCTCATCTTGATGCATGATTCTTCAAGGGTGTTGTTGTTAGTTGCAAAATCGTGTCCGACCCATTGCGACCCCATGGACAACATTCCTCCAGGCCTTCCTGTCCTCCACCATCCCCAAGAGTCCACTTAAGTTCACACCAACTGCTTCAGTGTCTTTATCCAGCCACCTCATCCTCTGCTGCCCCCTTCTTCTTTTGCCATCTATTTGTCCCAGCATTAGGCTCTTCTCCAGGGAGTCCTTCCTTTTCATTAGGTGGCCAAAGTATTTGAGTTTCATCTTCAGGATCTGACCTTCTAAAGAGCAGTCAGGGTTGATCTCCTCTAGGACTGACCAGTTTGATCGCCTTGCAGTCCAAGGGACTCGCAGGAGTCTCCTCCAGCATCACAATTCAAAGGCCTCAATTCTTCGGCGCTCAGCCTTCCTTATGGTCCAAATTTCACAGCCATACATTGCAACTGGGAAAACCATAGCCTTGACTATACGCAATTTTGTTGGCAGGGTGATGTCTCTGATTTTTAGTATGCTATTGAGATTTGCCATAGCTTTCCTCCCCAGGAGCAAGCGTCTTTTAATTTCTTGGCTGCAGTCCCCATCTGCGGTGATCTTGGAGCCCAGGAAAATAAAATCTGTCACTAACTCCATTTCTTCCCCATCTATTTGCCAGGAAGTGTGTGGACCGGATGCCATGATCTTAGTTTTCTTATTGTTGAGTTTCAAGCCAACTTTTGCAATCTCCTCTTTCACCCACATCAAGAGGCTCTTCAGTTCCTCTTCACTTTCTGCCATGAGAGTGGTATAATCTGCATATCTGAGGTTGTTGATATTTCTCCCAGCAATCTTAATTCCAACTGGTGATACATCTAGCCCCGCCTTTCTCATGATGTGCTCTGAATACAAGTTAAATAGGCAGGGCGACAGTATACAGCCTTGCCGAACTTCTTCAAGGGTAAACCAAGCCAAATTCAGCCACATAAACCTCAATTGCAAAACTCATCCTTGCTGGCCTCTTAAAGAGCTGGAATACTCTATTCAGGAGATGATCTAAGATCTTGTTAAAGTTCCTCCACACACATACCACTAGAAAGTCATACATAGATCAAGCAATTTGCTGAAACATTCATGAAACATAGCTGGGAAATCATTGTTGGGCCCACCCACATTAAACAATTGCTTTATGTTTTTCAATCACAATTGAAAACTAACTGTCAGCATCAACTATAGTCTGTTGAAAGGAAATCAAATGTTTATGGATTAACATTGTTACCTCTTTAAACCCATTCAAAGAAGCAGATAAACTTTGTAGAGCACCTATTGTAGCAGTCCTCCAGTTTCTAGAAATTTAATTAGATCTAAACAGGGCAAGTATCACACAAATGTTTAAAATAAAGGAAAAGGTATGTACAGAACTTAATAAAGGTAAGTCAATTTATATAACAAAAATGACAGATTAAAGTGCTTCCAATATTTAAACAGACAGAGTTTCAACAAGCAATAGCTCTTGCACCACAGTGAGGCATTTGCATTTCTGCCCCTTCTTCTCCACCCTCTAGCAGTGCTTTCAGAAAACACCATGCCCTAAAAACTCATCCCTTCTGCTTCACTGAAGCCTGACATGAAGGGCAGATCTTTGGTTCTTTCAAGAAGGGCTGCCTCTGTTCACAGTAACTTTTCTCTTATATGTTACTGTTATCTGATGTCTCAGGTTCTTATTCTCAATGTATGTGTCTATTTTAATCTTTGACTGATGGGGTAATTCTCAGGACATGACAACCCACCCTGACAATAAGCCACAGGGGGTTGGCTGCTCTATGAACAACCCACAGTGCACCAAAGAAAAAGTTGGGTTGTTTACCCTGTTCCCTTTCCTGCTTCCCCCTCATTCCTTCTATGGGTATCCCTGGGATGGACTGACTTGTCATTGCTTCCCTGCCATAATCATGAGCACTATCTGCTGCACTGTGTTCCCTCCACCCAGTCCTTTTATTTTTGGAGATCACAACTGCTAGCTTGACTGCTGACTTTTGTGGAGGGGGGCCTTCTCTGTGGTGGCACCCCAATCGTGGAATACACTCCCCAGAGAGGTTCACCTGGTGCCAGTGCTTTTTTCTTTCTGGCACCAGGCAGAACCCTTTTTATTCCCCTGTTATTTTAATGTTTAATTGGTTTTAATTGTGATTTTATTGTGAATTGCTGGTTGCTGTGCCATTTTTATCTGTGCTTGTTGTAAACTGTCCCCAGACATTGGTAATGGGATGGCCTATAAAAGCTTTAAATAAATAAATAAATAAATAAATAAATAAATAAATAAATTCTCCATCTGACAGCTATTCACAGCCCCTTCAAAATGACCAAACTGTTCCTTGGAGCCTGTGGTTGCAAACCAGTTTTTAAAATATTTTAATCCCCCTTCATGTAACTATTTTTGTATATTTATTGTCTGGTCTTGCAGAAGTGCACACCTGCATACTTACATAGGCCTGAAAAGGGGCAACCACACCTAGGCAATATCCAGAGAGGCCCCTGCAGCCAAGTACAGCAGATATCAACCCTGGACATTGGCTCAAAGAGGATCAAAATAGCCATTTTCCCCCATGGTTTTGTTTGACAGCTGTTAAAATGTGAGCTATCAAACCAAACCAGAGAATGAGAATGCTCTTTGCTCATAAAAATGGGCTGGTGAAATGTGCATCCCTTTTGAAATCCACTGTCCCAAGGTCCTCCCGTTTTTTCACTTCTTCCTAAGACTAGGTCCTTGAGAACATGGAAGAGTGTCATCCATCCTTCTTTTAAGTGAGCTGTTTTGAAAACTATCAATTTGGAAAGCTGAATATCCCCAAGTAATGTAGATAGTTAAGTGCAATTCCACTAGGAATAGCTTACAGTGAAAGAAAAACAGCTATTAATGCTAGGAGCCACCCATCTGAAAGCATCCAAGAGTAATGGAAGAAAGATGTGGGCAGCAGATTGACCACACAACATAAATAAAAAGTCAAGCACTATTGTTACCAGTATATTCACTCCGATGATAAATACATTCTGAGAACCCTATTATCAATACAGGATGTGATAGTGCAAAGCACTGACAAAATCAGGCAGGAGATAAGAGCTTAAGAGATCAGTCTCTCTTTTTCCCACCAAGGAGAGGTTGTACTGTTTGGAGGAACCTTCATTTCCTAAACAGAAACTATTGGCATGGCACTCTCAACCCTGCTGAAGGACTTTTGCTCCATTACTGGCAAATTTGGAGACATGCTTGGAAGCAGTTTTGAACAAAGTATTCAAATTATTTGCTGAACAATTTAGTGAATTGTATTGCTTTTCATCATAGCTAAACTGCTTTAAAATGTGATCAAGACAACTAAAATTGTGTGTGCAAGTAATCGTACATTTAGTGGCTGTTCCCACATATTTTTGGTGTAGTAAGAGCAGGGGACTGGGACTCAAGTGATTTGAGTTCTATTACCTGCTCAGCCATGGAGCCAACTGGGTGACTTTGGGCTAGTGACAAACTCTCAATCCAACCTACTTCACAGGGTTGTTGCTGTGGAGATAGAGATTAAGAGCAGCAGAAGAACAATGTAAGCCACTTTGAGTTCTTTAAAAAAGAAAAAAAGTCAGGATACAAATCTAATAAATAAATAGTCACTACATGCATTGAAAATATAATTAATGTTGTAAGCTGTCCAGAGACGACAGTAATGGACAGCATACACTTTTTTAAAATAAATAAATTAAACCCAAACTATGACAACCTCAACAAAAATAGTCACAACTTGGCTCATTTCCTAACAATCAACACTTGGAAAACAAGAAAAGACAGTAGAATAAATAGATTCTAATTTGCTATCTAAACCATAAAATGCCACTACACAATGGGATTCTTTGCAAATTCCAAAACTTACTCATGGGACTAGGAACTTGTGCAGAGCCCCTTATACAGACTCAATACTTCGGGATATGAGAGAAGATATTCCTTGGCACAGGTTAGCCTATGTATGATATTACATTCAATAAGAAAACAAGACTTATTTGAAAAAAAATAGCTGCCAGACAATTGTATAGCTAGATCCCTGATCCAGAGAGTTTTGGTTAACAGACCGTATAGAAATGTAATAAAAGAAACAAGTGTCACCAATGGGTATCAGAGGTCTTGAAGAAAGCTTTTCCTTTGCATTGGTAGTGAGAATATTTGTGGGATCCAACAAATCATCTGTTACTTATGATAGCATGAGGTTTGTGCTGTTATCAGACCACATTGCTATAAATGATCATTAGTGGATGCAGCTGGCAGCTCTCTTATCTGCATGGCATTAAACCGTGGCAGCTGTCCTCTCCTGCACTCATGGATTCCTTTTCTTTATTCGATCCAGTTAAGTTCCTTTCCTTGTCTGACCTGCTTTCTCCATTTAATAGATATTCATGTTCATTGTTACTCGAGATAATTATAATTGATGAAAATTATGCATAGTCTTTTGTTGCATGCCATTCAGGATGAATCAAAGCTGTGCATCAGGCCATTATCCAGACACTGAGAAAGTTTTGAATATGATTGTGAAATTGATGACTGCTTTTGTTACCATTTGTATTCTATAGTGTCACTAATTACCATTCTGTAGTGAGAATAATATATCAGATTTATAGAATGCAAAAGGGAAAGTATCCCTGAAAAAACCCTGTAACCAATAGAATTACAAACTTAGTGACTGCATAACGGTATTGTAAAGATATATGTCCATTCCTTTGTATTTCTATAGTATAACTTCATAGAATTTAATAGCACATGCACAACAGTCCATAGTTGTAGAGTGTTCCTAATTATTAAAAAAGCAAACTTCGTTGAAAATATAACAAAGACACTTTGTGCTATCAAACAGGAGAGCAAGAAAGCTCTTGAAGCAAAGTTTGTTTACAACATTACCAAAGTAGTTCTTCCATAACACAAACTTTTGTATAACGAATATTTTTGCACAGAATATTTTTTGACAGAAGGTAGAGGTGCTGTGTCCAAAAAAAGAAAAGGAAAATTCATGCTAATATAACTCCCTACTTTCTTGATAATTCTATATTCATGTTTACTCAGTCCAACACTACAGCACGACTTTCAGCACTTTTCTTCATAATTTAAAAGCAAATGTGCAGGTGGTGACTAAGCCCACCACACTGGAGGTATTTCCAGACAAAGAAACTTCCAAATTACTCCATTCACCTTACATTTTGAGTGTGCCTGGTTGCTTGTCCAAATAAACTAGCAGGAGCAGTGTGGGTGGCACAGAAAGGGTAGCAAATTGAATGGTGCCAGAGCAGTGATGACTCTGAAATTCCGTGCTACATTTATGTTTTCCCCCACAACACACACACACAGTTTTTTGCAAAGGCAACTGTGTAGAAGCACTCAGGTTGGAACCCAGAACCAGTTGAATCTGTTGGTCACACTTCCAAAGCAGTTTAATGTTTCTAAAGATATATGTAGACATGCATTTCACATTGTTCCCTGTAGCTTTCTGCTCCATACCCCATGCCTTTCAGAGTCATGACAGTCCTCATAGTCCACTCCCAAAGGAAAGGCTATACATCCAGGTAGCTATATTGATCCATATCAAGAAAACAGTTCCAGCAGTTTTCATCTCTTCTGGGAGATTCAAGACCAAGCCCCACACCATTCCCAAATTCTATGCCCTGTATCAGGGATAGCTTTATATTGTGGCTGGGAAAAATCCATTCTCCTCCTGTTACTGTAAGGATTGTGGCTAAGCACAGGGGGAACAGGGGAGGGTGGTAGAGGTCTGAATGGTGTAGCTGTTGACAGCAAAGGCAATAAAAAATAAAAGAGATGGTAGTAGTTCAGGCACTGCATTCCTGGGCCACAGCTCAGGATATGGTTTTGTTTTGAATTATGGAGACTACTGGGGAGACAGAAGGAGTAGAAACTCATCCCCAGCTCACTGCACTCTAGTAGCACTTCCCTGGATCCAAGCCTATTTCTTAGCAAAAATAGCTCCTCCTGAAGCAGAGCTTTTTACTTTCTTTAACAGCACAATTTTATATAGGCTTATTAAAAACTCTATCCCACTGACAGCAATGGATCTTATTTCTGATTATACTTATTTACCTGGGAGTAAGTTCAACTGGGGATATTCATGACTAAACATGTGTAAATTACACTTGAATTTCTGTGGACTATTCAGGGAGCTTCAGCTATTGGGGTGATATAATAATTATGGGTTTGATTCAATGCCATTGTCCACAAATGGAGTGGAAACCACAATGGGATGGATTTCCCTTTTCTCTGTAGCTACCCCAACCTACCCCACACCTCTGGGTTGATTGACCTTCCATAGCGGTTGGCATGGGGAGGGCGCTGCAAAAAGAAGGAAAGCAAGAGGTATTCCTGCAGTGTGAATAGAAGTCTATTTTCATAATGTTGGATTTAATTGTACAAAAGGAATCCTGGAAAGTTACAATTGGGAGAGACTGCTAATGTAAGTATTTATATAATAGAAAGTTTAATAATAATTTTGCCAGAATAAAACCTCACTCAAATAATATAAAGTTTTAGATTAATTTTAATGTACAATGAATAAAGTATTAAATCAACAGGAAAGATATGTTTTAAAAATTCTTTATGTCATATAGAAGATATATTACAATTAAGAAATAGTGACAATAACATCTGTCAGATTATTGATTGAACACAGGTTACATTCCTGTTGAAAATGTTTTAAAGAAACAACACATACTTTAGGTGAGAAATGGATATAAACAGTTCCCTAAAACCAAGCAGTGGAGAATCACCACACAGGAATGTATGACAAATGCCATATTAGTTATATACTGCCTCATATGAAAAAGAATGCAAAAACTGTGGCACATCTCTAGATGCAAAGTTTTGGCAAAACAAGGCAGTGAACTAGATGTATAAAAAGAAATAAGACTAGGTTGACTTACTAAGTACTTCAGAACAATAAGTATTTTAGGGCATGATCCTATGGATGTTTAAAATAAAATAAAGTCTTAGAATTCCCAGCATTCCCCACCCAGCATTGCTTTTTTCTTTTTACGTGTAAATGTGCACAGGATTGTGTGCTTAGGGTATAAAAATGCAGAAGAGGAACAAGAATAAAAGACTGTCACATCACATAAGTAAAAACATACTAAAATATAATCTGTAATTACTTTGTTATGCCATGGTAGATTATGCCATTAATCCTTATGTATAATCAAGCAAGGATACTAGCAAATGTATCTCTTTTTTGTGTAATAACTACATGTTAAATTTAACAAACCATGAATAAAATGATGGCCTAGCATTAGCATTGTCTCAGTCTGGTATTTTAGGACATATGTTCATATTTATGTTCTTTTGCAAAAGAAAGATCAATCTCAAGACACAGAAGCTGAGTTCAGGCATCACAAGAAGCCATTGTCATTTTTGACCATTGTTGTTCCTTTTTTTCTGAACCTAATCATGGTATTTCACTATGGTAAGTTTGGTCTTGCAAAACCATCATGAGAAACAACATATGTACAATCACAATGAGAAATAACAACAACAACAAATGGTTTCTCCACACCACCATGGCTTGTCATGTTATCTCAAAACCACAATCCTGTTCTGCAACTATCACAGAGTCCCCTGGAAAGAGCAGTAACTGTAGGAGCTGTTCAAGCCATCCAGCCTCTATATGTGGACCAATATGGAAAAGGCAGACAATATAGGCAGGGACTACTGCACCTTGGGATTGAATTTCAGGCACAGTGGCTGATGGGATAGATGACAACAGTGGGAGGACTGAAGGGAGGATGGAAACCATGATAACATAGAAACCACTTGAACATCTGTTGGGTAGATCATGGTAAAGAAAAGATGAACTATGGTAACTGCACAGGATTGCTTGTCATGTTGTGTGAACACAGCCAATATTTCAAAAACCTAAAAACACAGAGCCCTTTGAATCCTAGAGCTCAAATGCAATCAATATAATACAGAATAATTCATAAATGTTATGTGAAATAAAATGTACCTGTAATAAGGAATGTGAACTATAAACACACAGTGTGTGATAAGATACCTATATATAGTCAAGGGAAAGATAAACATGCGTGCAGAACTTTTGAACCCAGCCTTAAAGTACAGAGTTAGAGATATATTGTAGCTGAGTTATGTGAGGTATGGATTCTTACACAGTTTAAAGGGAAACTGAAATTTTTGTCTGATAATTTAGCAAAATATTAATATTAAATGGAAACCCTTTGTTACTGTTTTATGTATATGAAGGTGGTATCACAGATAAAGAAAATATTTTTCTAGATCTTTTGAAGTAAAGATTTTAAATCAGGCTATAGCTGGTGTGTATTTGAAGAAGTGACTGTTTACAAGAAAAAAGACATGTTTGGACATTTTACAGATCAAAGAACCATATTGATATTTCTGCCTCAAGCTCATGGACAAAGTCTTGCTCTGAGGAGAAAATGGCACTGACACAGATGGTGCTATAACAGTGATGAGTCAGAGAAATGGTGAAATATTTCACTAAGTGGAGTATGTAAACTTAAATTATTACATCCCTGCCTTTATTTCACACTTTTAAAAAGCCAGACAATATAGTGTGTTCAGTTTAATATGGAATATTACGATCATTGCATGTTTTCCTGAATAAACATATTCTTGCTAAATACAGAAGTTGCTTTATGGATTTCCCGTGCTCATAACAAACTGACTGTGAGCTTCTGTTAGCATATGACTTGTACTTTAGAACAACTCGGGTTGGCTGCCTGGGTGGTATATATGAAGAGAACAGTATATGCTCTGTTAGTAACTAGTAAAGCATGTTGTACATACTAAATTCATAAACTGGTGGAGACACTGATGGCCTGGCCCAGCTTAAATGCTGTGAGTACTCACGATGTAAACATCAGTTATGGGTGGCTCTCCTATGGAAATACTTAACAAAGAAGTCACTCACCAATATCACAAGTATACCTTGTTTACAGTTATATCAGCAGTTTAATCCACATTTTACAATCCCTTAGTTGTTGCTTTCTTTATGAAGCAAGTGGGAGACAATTCTGTTTTGACACCCTCCTGCAATTCAAGAAAAACACCAAAATAATTGGTGGAGGGGGCAACTGAAGTTTTGAATTACTATATACATAGATATGTTGTTGCACACTTGTTTTGACGCTAAACAGGTAGTATGTTGGAAGTGAGGCTGCTTTTGAAGATGGTTTCAGAACTGCAGTTAGTGCAGAATATAGCTGCTAGATCATACATTAGGACCAGCCATTGTGGATATATTGCACCAATACTTTGTCAAGTGACCAGATCCATTTCTGAGCCCAGAAAAGTGTCAAAGTGCTGGTTTTGACATGGAGGAAACAATCTTATCTCTCCTAGATATCATCTGGAACTCCACAGGATTGTTTGGATTCCCAGTTCTGATGTCAGCAGCAGTGCTTTGATGTTGGTACTGGGAACTGGATCTTCAGTCCTCCTCCATTGCCCCTTCCTTCACAGCTGGTACAGAAAGAACCACACCAGCTGCTGTCCAAGGTCAAAAAAGTAACCCCAGAAAGAGATTGAGGGGAACATTCTGCGGGGCAAGGAGGCGGAGAAGGTTGGAATGGCGAGAACACAAAGTATCCTGATAGTGCTCCAGAAAGCACCCTAGCTAGACAGCCAAAAGTGACTATCTGGTGAAAATGTGGGGTGGTAGGAACGGAGAGGCAAAGTTCACTTCCCTCATTCCTCCATCTTTGCAAGTTCAGGGTTTGATGGGCTTCTTGCACTGAAACCTTAAAGCACTTCAGAAGATATTTGAAGGACTTCTTTTCGATACATGTGCCAGGCTATATGCTATAGTCTCCCACAGGGATCCTTCTTTGGGTGTCTTCCATCATTGGATGGCTATCAGGGAGAGTCTGGGAGAGCCTTTACCCTAACAGTGCTCCTCTTACAGAATGCTGTTTTTGGAGGCTCACTTGGCACTAATCTTCACATTGTTTCAACAGCAGGCTAAAATCTTTTATTTACCCAGGCTAAAAAAGATGTTCATTATTTTACTAGACTGTATTTACTAGGCTGTTGTCTTAGATCTGTTTATGTTCATATGGTTTCTACAGTTTCATTTTAATTGTATTCTAGTTTGCTTTCCAAGTCAGCCAGGAATGAAAATATCCACATTAAACAAATAAACTGTATTTATTTTCCATGAATAAATATCTATGGTAACAAAAGGAAATTCTGTCTTTTTATATTAAATAAATAACCTCTGCACTATTAATCAGATAAGGTACTATATTTCAACAGATCTTTTATTTCTCCATTGAAGAGTTCTACTTCCTCCCAAGTGGCAATTATTTTCCAGTGTTTTTCCCTGTGGCATGTGAAAGGAAGCAAAGATATCCATATTAAAGGCTCTTTGCCCAGCTCCAAGATTCAACTAAAATAGTGCTGATTTCAGTCAATTTGCAGAGTCAAAACGAATGAAAATTCTTACTTACATGAAAAGAAGTTTCATCTGGGAGGCAAATTCATCTGATTAGAAAGAAACATACAGACATGGGTATGTGTCAGAAAGACAGAGAAAAGGTACTGTTAGCATGCAGTCCTGGATACATTACTCCTAAGGGAATGCAGCCCTCAAGGGGAAAATATTCTTTACTCATAGGTTGGAACTAGGTTTATGCTGCATTAACTGCACTGGCAGAAGTGGGCTTTCACTCCTTCCCAGCCTGTTCAGCCACTGCAAATGCTTCATCAAGAGTCAGGAAATACTGCTGAAAAGTATGTGTGGGTAGAGGAGATCCTCAAAAATCAGGTAGAAGGAAGTTCTGCAAGCAGAGCCCTTCTTCTTGCAGAAGGCAGTCTCTAGAGTGCTAGATAATTGTTTTCATAGTCAGTATTTTCTTATATGAATAACCTGTGTTTCAGTTTTTAAAGAAATGGACTCAGAAGCTATTGTATGAAATTGAACTCTTGAGTGGTTTGTGGCTTCTTCCTCAGTTCCTGATTTACTGTTTTAGGGCTTAGTTCCCCATTGTGGTTATATAACTTCTCATAGATAAGAAGACAGGAGGGTCAATGGTCTCTGTGGCTCCAGACCTTGACATTAGGACAAAGGTGAACATCCAGTGTCCCTTAGTCCAGTTTCTCACAGTCTCTGGCCTAATTTTTTAAAACTCTGCAGGCAACCATGTCAGACCTCTAACATGAGGGAGAAAAAGAGATGTGGCTGTCAGAGAGTAATGGAAAAGCAGGTGGCACAGAGATAAGATGTGGCCCCACTCATGCTTGGCACTGCCTATCACCATAAAAATCTAAGTATAAAATATGAAGTGAGAATTTGTCCTCAGTATAGCCCTTTATCTTGCAAAGTTGTTAAAAATTCATGTTTCCAAAACTGCCAGGATAGCTCCACCAGACAGAATCCATGCACAACGATAAGCTATGCTGGAAACCATGCAGGCACTCTTGTCATTATGTGTGAATTCAGCATCCGAGGTAAGCATGGCCTGTTTGGTTTCCATGAAACCACATGGAGAAACAACACTTTGTTGTAAGGTTTCCATGCTATACCATGGCTTGCTAAGTTGTGACTCCAGCAGCAATATTTTCATGTGGTTTCCACATTTCCACCAGTGACTTTGGCAGCAAGAGCAGGTTCTCCACCCTCCATTTTTTACTGTTCTGTTCTGCCTACCAACTCTTTAGGTAGCTGCAGCTTTGCTTTGATTGGCTGCTTGCACCACTTTTTTCCCTCGGTTCCTGTGCTGCCTTCCTGATGCTCAGCTGCAGGAAAGGAATATTGGCGGCAGTGGGACCAAACACCCACTCCAGTATCATGCACTGCAGAGGCAGCCATACTTGACACTCCTGTCAGGCACTTTGCTGGAGCAGTGCTTTTGAGATGGCTATATGTTCGATTGACTTGGGGAGCTATTACTCTGCTCTTGTGAAGGCAGGTTTACACAACAGGAACACATGGGCTGTTCATGGCCATCACCATCAGGGCAATCGCCCTAAGAAGTCCAGGTTTCCTGCTCCATCTCCCACCCTCTCTGCTGCTCCTACCTTGTCCCTAGCTTTCCTCATGGCTGTCAAAAAGCCCCATTGTTCCTGGCCTTACCACAATGACATTCCTTGCAGCCAGCCAGAAAACCTTCCCAGGCGGTGTCCACAGGGACACCCTCTCTCCCTGGCACAGCCTGCCCATGTGGATGCCCTCTGTGTGCCTGGGAGCAGGGGGTGGCAGACCTGGCAATGTGTGTGAGTCCTGTGCATGGGGAGGCACAGACACATGTGCAGCAAGGGAGGAGGGAGATGTGGGTGTATGGATGGGTATTCTTGCATGTTGGTGCACAGCAGGGCAGCAGCAGGAAGCATTCCAGCAGTCTTCCTCTAGAGCAACAGTGCAAGCATAGGCTGGACATGCGCATGGTAGGCATGTCATGAGCAGAGCTGGCTGGAGCTGGGGTCAGACTAAATGGCCTGGGAGGCCCCTTCTGACTCTGTTTCTATGCACTATGTTCTGTTTTAGTGAGAAGGCACTTGCTTTGCCTAGCAGCAGAAAAAACAGAAAAAGGCATCTTGCTGAGGCCATGTCCACACGTCAGGCAACACTGGCAGGAGCATTGCACACTGGGATGGATTGTGAGCCATTGGGTCTGATGGAATATGAGCTGCCACTTGCAGGGAAGATGGAGAAGCATGGAAACCATGCATGCATAGAAACCACAGAAATGTGTGGATCCAGGAGACAAAGTGAAATACCATGCTGTGCAGTAACCACATAGCATTGCTTAGTGTTATATATGAATACAGCCACTGGTTGGGTTCAGACAACATGACAAACCATGGTGGGTTTTTACCATTGTTGGCCTGTCATCTTATCCAAACTTGGTCACAGTATTTTGTAATGGTAAATTTGGTCTTTAAAAACCATGATAAGAAATAATGGTTTGTTCTAGGGTATCTCCATACCACCATGGCTTCTCATGTTATCTGAACCCAGGATCATGGTTTCCATAGTTCTGGTATGCAACTACCAATGAGGAAGACAGAGGCAACGTAGACAGGGAGCAATGAACCTTGGAACTGAATTTTAGGCACTGTAGCTGATGGGATACATGCCAACAGTGGGAGGGCAGAGTTGGAAGGACAGAAACCACAGTAAAATATAAAACACTTGATTGCCTAACAGGTGGATTATTGTAAAAAACTGTGAACCATAGTAATCACACAGGGCTGCTTGTTGTGAACACAACCATTATGGAATAATTCATTGCTGAGTAAATGCAGGATTTACTTATAATTGGCAGCAGCTTAACTATAGATAGATGAACAAACAACCCAGCCATGGGTTCAAATGCTGAGGGCAACACCAGCACCGATGGTAAGACATCTGCTCTGTATTAAGCAACATTTGCATGACTGTAGAAATTTTAAGCTTCCAATTTATATAATGGGCTCTAAGCTCTAGGGTAGTGTTTCCAAAGCTTGGGTCCCCAAATGTTGTTGGACTACAACTATTAACTCTTCTGGTTGGAGACGATGGGATTATAATAAGATATATTATTTGATGTAAAGTGAAAATTTTAATTTTAAGAGGATGAGAATGGAATGGGAGAAATAACAGAATAAATGTATTGGTACTATGAAGTAGTTACCTGTGGGTGACATGCAGCAAAATAAAATAAGAAGTCAATCATATCAGGGCTGCTCTAATGAGATATTTATTTTTATATATCAAGGCTACTTTATGGCTGTATTTTATAAATCGTCAGTGTGTTTGTTTTGTAGTTAATGCATAGATTGGGAAGTCTACGTACTTCTCAAACTGTGTAACTGTGAACACAGTAATAATATAACAGTAGCGTCACACATGCATATCTTGTCTCACAACCAGGAAATGAAAATGTAACACTTGAATCTGCTCACAATGCCATTAGGGAGGGAAAAAGGAAAAAGAATGCCAACAAGAGATAGTGGGTGTTAACCTTTCCACTGATACTAAATGAAATGATTAATGTATGTGTCTGAGCATATCAAAGTCTATGCTCAGTAAAGTGCCATAAAAGTAAAGTGTTATGTTTGCTCTGGAGCTCCTGTAAAAGAAAAGATGTCCTGTTCAAAGATGTCCAAGGGATCAGAACCCTATATTGAAAGCACAATGAAGAGTTAAATGTGTCACTGTTGGAGAGCAGCTGGCACAGGGCATTTGATTTTTTTCCTTCCAGTGGTCTCTGTTTAGTTCAACCACCTGGTCCCCTAGCCTGACCTCTTTTCATCTTAGCTGTACAGCATTTACGTTCCAGAATTTTGCAACATGCACACATAAAAAGCATACAAACAATTCATGCATCGACAGTGATAGGGCAATAAGCAAGCCAGTGCCATCCCATCTGTTTCTAAAATGGCAGAAACTCTTCTTCATACTCAGAAAGTATGTAGATAGCTATTGTGAAGGAATGTATTCTACACATGTTCAAAGACAGCCTTATTTTATTATTACTTATCCAGAGTGAGAGGTGTGAATTGCTGCCCTGCAAAAGTAGGGGATTGGACCCAGCGGCCTTCTTCACCCCTTCCAATTCTACTATTCTATGATTCTAGGATTCTATTCCAAGAGTAAGACAAAGATAAACACTTTGGTGCCTGAGGCAGAAGCCCAAATGCTACTTTCTATGATAGTAAAACTGTAATAATAAAACAAAATTATTAGCCAATTTTTGACTCCAAAATCAGCTGTTCATTTTGCCTTTGCCTAATGAAAATACAGAGACTGGGCTATATCGTGGCCTTGAATATAAACTTCTTAATGTGAGCACAAAATTAAATTAGGCTCCTTTAGTTTCCATGGGAATTCAGTAGATCATCTAGCTACCCTTACAACGCATTGATGTGTAAAATACAGCCATGTGTGTTGTCGAGCCCATCTCCCTCTCAAAAAAGTTGGATGCAACTTTTACTGCGAAGATACTGTGAAGAGGAATGATTTGAAAAGCATGATATAGCACTTGAAGATGAATAAAATACATCTCCAGTTTATCCACCCCGCCAATATTCAGAAGAAAAACTCGTGGAGCTCAAGGTACTGTTCAAGGATACAACTTTAGATAAAAGGCCTACAACTCCCAGCATGACCTAGCCAACTTGGGGCATGCTGGGAGCTGTAGGCCTTTTTTTTTTTTTTTTTGTCTGAACTTACATAGGATTATGCCCTTAAATTTTCTAAATAGTGGCGCTACGTGTTTTTTGCCAAGCAAATAGATGGAGCTGTAAGGAAAGCTCCAGGTTTACCAGATGTATCTTCTTTTCGTCCACCAGCAACTAACTAAACACACCGTAAATACCAGTTAATACAGTTTTCCACTGGCACAACGGTGGCCGTTGAAAGGGAAAGAGCTCAGAGGAGTGCGGGTGGTGCTGAGGTATTCGTGCTTGGGTGTGTTGCACGATGCACATCCTCAGCGGAGAAGGAGGAGGCTGAGCCTGACGTGCGCTGCCTGCGTGGCTTGAATAGGAACATTGTTTGGAGGAAGAAGATAATGAAGGCGCTCCTGGCAAACGCAGCAGGCAGAAACTGGAGAAAGAAGGTAGTCTGGTCAGGCCGGAGAGGAGAGTAGGCGGAGTGAAGAGGGCTCCCTGCCCCCATCTCTCCTTCTCTCTTTCACAGAACCGGCTGGGCCAGCGTCGGCGAGGAGGAGCCGCGGACCAGCGGTGGAAGCTCCGCGTTGGGGCAGGAGGAGAGCAGGATGGAGAGAAGCGTCCTGGAGGCGGGGCGGATTATGTGAGTGGCCGGAACGCGGCTGCCTCGCCGTTTTCGTCGCCGCCGCGTCTTGTAAACAGATCCGGGCCTCCACGTGACTGCCTGAAGTACCTGTGCAAAGCACTGTATTGACTTGTATTGTCCTCGGCAGGCAGGAGGAGGAGCCGCCGCTGCCTGGCTCATGACAACAAAGCCGAGAGAGAGGGAGAGGAGCGCGGGCCGCAGGCGGCTAAGGCGGCGGCCGTTGTAGCGACTGACGCTTCCCTCGCGCCTTAGCCTATCCGGTCCCCCTTTCCTGTCGCATCCCACCCGGCCCCGCCAGGAGCGCATCCTTCCTTTTTACTCCGTCTCTCCCGCTCGCTAAAATGGCTGATGCTGGGCAGTAACTGAGTCCCCCTGTGCAACGGCGACTGCGATTGAGAAAGAGCTCCCGTCCGGCGCGACAGCCGTGACAGAGGAAAGGACGGCGGCAGCGGCGGCACCATGAGCACCTTCGCCTTGGAGGAGACGCTGGAGGCGGACTGGGTGGCTGTGAGGCCTCACGCCTTTCATGAGCGGGAGAAGCACAAGTTCGTCTTCATTGTGGCCTGGAATGAGATCGAGGGCAAGTTCGCCATCACCTGCCACAACCGGACAGCGCAGAGGCAGCGCAGCGGCTCTCGGGAGCTCCGCCGTCGGGGTGGCGGCAGCAGCAGTCCCGGGGGAGCAGAACAGCGAGCAGCTTCCACCTCCACCAAGGCGGCCGGCAGTCCCACAATGCGCAGGAGCCCGGCCTGGAGCGCCGCCGAGCTTAGCCAAGCCAGGAACTCGCCGGTGTCGCCTGTTCGGGCCGAGTCGCTGCCAAGGAGCCCCGGAGGCCGAGTGACTGAGACAGTGCAGAGGAGCCCGGCCAGGGCGAGGAGCAGTCAGGCCCGGAGGCCTCCGCCTGCTCCGAAGGCGCCCCTCAGCCCCGCGGCCTGCGTGGCCGAGGATATCGAGGTACTAGAGTTGGGAAAGGACGAGCCGGCGGGCGGCACCGCTTTCCTGTTGCCGTCCCCGCTCTCCGGGCCTCAAGCCGCCGAGACGCCCTCGGTGGCCTCTTCAGAGCAAGAGCCCTCGTCTGGGGAGGAGTGTAGCTGGGCCGGCCTCTTCTCCTTCCAGGATCTGCGGGCCGTGCATCAGCAGCTGTGCTCGGTGAATTCCGAGTTGGAGCCCTGCTTACCGGTTCTTCCCGAAGAACCGTCGGGCATGTGGACGGTACTGTTCGGGGCACCGGAGCTATCCGAGCAGGAGATGGATGCTCTGTGCTACCAGCTGCAGGTTTACCTGGGCCACTGCCTCGACACCTGCGGGTGGAAGATTCTCTCCCAGGTCCTCTTCACCGAAACGGACGACCCGGAGGAGTACTACGAGAGCCTGAGTGAACTGCGGCAGAAGGGCTATGAGGAGGTGTTGCAGCGAGCCCGCAAGCGCATCCAGGAGGTGAGGGAGGCCCCAGAGCTGATAAAAGATAAACCCTTTACCGTGCTGGTAGTCGTCATCCCCTCAGCACAACACTAACATCCCGATAGTGTGCATGCTTACTTGGAAGTAAGTTCTAGTGAGTTCAATGTGACTTACTCTCAAGATAAGTTTTCATAGAAGTTCAGCCTCAGTTACTGCAGTCTTTATGCCCAAATTATATTTTGTGAAGTAAAATATTTTAATATTTTCTTTAGAGAAAATAAATCTTAGTGGTTATTCAAACCATTTTCTTTTTAATTGCAAATATTTCCAAGTAAACATTTTCCAGATACGGAGCCCCTTTATATGTCAGTATTTCCAAACCTACCATTATTGAGACTCTATTGGAACTTGAACAATCAGTGCAAAAGAAAAGTGACTGGATTTATTCAAGCTTGATCTAATGCTGGGTATACTTGCTAGGTGCAGTGTTAGGCACTCTGTAATAGTAGGAGGTGGCCTGTGGTAAAATTAGTGTATTAGTGTCAGATGCTGACATCAAAAGAGATACTTAGGTCAATATCCTTTCTCTAACAAGTTGGCTCATTGTTTATGGTTAGTCACAGATAATAGCAAATGAAGAGGTATATGGGTGTCACAGATATCTGTTTACACTACGAATTGAATTTATATCTTTTCTCATGTATTAGAAGAAATCCTGACTTTTCTGAAGCTAATGAGAATAGTAATTTGTGACTCTTGTAGGGTGTACCAGCATTGTAAGTTTTGGGGCTGAGAGCCAAAGTACTATCCAAATCATATTTCCCAAGTAGTTGTTTGTTCATCATGTGCCTAATATTTATCTTTGCAGCAGAAATGAATAAACTACAGGCTCTATCAAGAGCATGTTTAGCCTGAATTGATGTCATTCCTTGAGCTATTGACTACTTTAGAGTTCTGCTGATTATCTGTTTTTATTGTGTAAAGGCATTGGTAGGAAATGCTAATAAGACTTTTTTTGGAAGGTGGAATAGAATTGTTAAAATACAAGAAAATCCATCATTGCCATTTGTTTTTATATGTGTGATTTAGTGTAGGTTACATTCAGTATCAAATTGAAGTTTTTACATATTTTTAACCTGGCAACTAGTACCAACACAGTAAAAGTCTATGAGATCAGTCAGATTTCCTCAACAGAATCTCTGTATATCCGTGTGTGTGTGTGTGTGTGTGTGTGTGTGTGTGTGTGGGGGGGGGGGGGGGGGGGGGGCTTGAACTGGGTGGTCAGTTTTTTTTTTACCCCTTTTTCCTTACTGCCTTCTCTATTTTCTCTAGTACAAGAAGTGGGAGATGAACGTATTTTTCACTTTTTTTGTTTGGCAATCATGCACAACTGTAGAGATTAAAGAATGGTTTTTGTCACAGATACGATTTTTTGGTATGATTGAATGTTCTATATCACTTCTTTCACAGCTGGGAATATCCCTGATGTCTGGTTGCTCGGATGTCTAAAACATGATACAGGCACCTAGGAAATAGACATTTTTGAAGGTCCTGATGACAAATGAGCAAGACGTATTCTTGCATCCTTAGGAAAATATCAGTTGTTGTGAAGCAGTTTTGAAGTATACAATGCATAGAAAAAGAAAAATACACAGGCACAGGACAAATAAGATGCTAAGAACCTAAAGTAAAAAGGTAATAAAATCAACTGTAGCCCTCTCAACAACTGAACAACCTCCTCAAATGGAGCAAAGTAATTTACATTGTAGACATAATCCAACTGATGGGAATAGTGTTTCATTGCAACGTGCCGCCTCTCATCCTATGGCAACTGAATTAATGAATTACTTTTCAATAAAGGTCAATTCATATCTGATGTTATTATCTCTGTTAATACACCCTATGTAAACTGACCTCTCTTTAATTAAAAGGTGTTTTAAATTTAAGAAAGAACACTTACAGAGCTTCTTTCTTCACTCTGGTTCTCAGGTTTCTACTTTCTTTACTTGCTCGACAGTGACTTTATCTGAAACAAGTAGCTCATGTCTCATTTGGCTAAGCTGTTCCATGATAATAGAGGAACAGATGACAGCCATTTAATATTAATGCATAATCCTGATGCAGTGGTTTTCCACATTTCAGGCTGGGACTTGGTTCTTTTCCTGAAATGCAAGCCTACCATTCCTATGTGCATCAAGTATGTTTTAGTTTTGCCATCTATACCTGAAATCTGGTAAAGGGTAGAGAAACAGGGTAGAGAAACAGAAGAAGATACTGTATTCTAGAAATTTACTGAAAACCGTACTAGAACTTTCAAGAAAAAGTGGTCTCAAAGAGAACTGTATAAAATAACATGGTTCTAAAATGGGATATCTTTTATTAGTATAAAGTAAATGAAGTTTTATTTCTTACACTTAAGTTCCTCCTAATTGACAAATTCTGCTGTATGATTCAACTTTTTTGAATGAGGAATGGCAAGCTAGACAAGTTCCCTTTTCAGTTATTGTTTTAGGTATTAATACTCAGGTTTTTTTCTTATTGATAAATGTATGATCTAGTTGAACTCTGATCATCCAATACTTGTTCTGATCTGTACAGATTCTTTCTAAAAATTTGCAGTAACTTAGAGTGATAGTGCACTAGAATTCAAATCACAAGGAAAATTGTGGACAAAAGGAACATGAGAACTCTGTACATATCAATTTGATGTTTCTGAAAATAGCAATCTGGTCTAAATTAATGAGCATCCTGCTTGCTTCTGCATGGAAAAGCTTTAATTCTAAATGCCCTTAAGTACATAAATAAATTTCTATGCCACCCAGAGAATCTGTTCTTTTTAATGGGTGGTATAGAAATTAAATAATAAATATTTCAAAATTATGAAACTGGAACAATACAGGAACAGTACTAAAATAGATGATTCCTCCCCTCATCTTGTTCTTTAAATTATTGCTATGTAGACTTTGGCTTTTCCATTGCATTTGTAGATTTCCCTATGGATGCCAGTTTTCTGACCTTGTTCAGGTTTTCTTAAGAATGCATCTATGTACTGCCAGTTAGTATTTTAATTCTCTTAAAATCAAGTTTAAATACTTTTAGCTACATGTGAAAGAAGTTGGCTATAAGGAATTTTCTGCTTTTTAACATGCAGATTGATGTACAAATAATCTACAATGCCAGAGTTGGATTTTAAGATGCTAATGACAATTTGGTTGGATTATACTCATGGCTAACCCAGTGTAGTGCCCCCAAACTGGGTATGCCACAGAAAAAGAAAGGTACTGCATTGCTGCAGATGGTCCTGTGAACTTGGTTTTGATGTGTCAGTCCCACTGGTACCAGCATACATTCTGATAGTGTGGTTTAACTGTGTATAAAGCAGAGTTGGAAGATAATAGGAAAGACATATAAGCAAAAGTTTATTTCACCATTTCTGCATAGTCGCTTAAGGTACTGTATGCTGATGCTTATTGGGAAAATATTTCTGTTGATTCAGGTATTCTATATTAATGTTGTGCTTCAGAGGTTCTGGAACTGTAGGTTAATGGGAGTGCTGGCTTCCTTTCCTTAATTTCTGTTCTTTTAAGGAACGTAGAGCTTTTACTTATTGACTGTTGTCAAAATAATGGGGCAGTATTGTACGTAAAATATCCTCTTCATGTATTAGTCAATGTCTGTCTATGTACGATTCACACATAGTTTACACCAATTTGGCCATCCTACATTCGCCTCTACAGAGAACTTCAGATGTTCATGTATGTTATTTGCACAAGAGTAGCAAAAAGACTGCATAGAGTTCAACACATTCTGTTTATATGTACCCTTAAATTAGTGGCTGTTTGCAAGACAACTAAAAAAAGAGTCCTCTCTTTCCAACTTCACTTGTGGTTGCAGTCTTACAGTTTCTCTCCAATTAGACTAGAGACCAGTTACAACAAGCAAGAAAAGTTGTGAAAAAATTTACAAGTGGGATTTTGGTGAAAAACTACTCATTTTGTGAGGAACGCTATGAGATCTCTGGGGTCTTCAAATTACAGTAAAGTCAGAATGCCTTGGTAAGGGACTAGGACCATGCTTTGTGTTTTGCATGCAGAATGTCCTTGCTATTTTCCTTGGCATGTCTGGGTTAAAAATAGTAATAATAATTTGACAGAAGGGTTTGGGAAGTCCCTTGCTTAAAACCAGTTGAGCAGCTACCTGCAATACTAGACAATACTGGGCTAGATGATCTGACTCAGAAGGACAGCCTTAGTTTGTGATTCATAGTTTTGGATAAAATAATAATGCCTTGTTGCAAAAAAGGATAAGATGTTATTGATCTTTGTGCACAGGAGAAGTATAGAATGCCTCAAAGATCCTGAACCTCATGCTGCTATATGGTAACCACTTATAAATTTTACCCAGGGAAGGTTTTTAGAACTCTTAAGATTGCCTGTGGTAATCTAGTGTATGCTCCAAGGTAATTCATAGATGTTACCCTTAACAGTAGTTATGATGACTAAATGGAACCACATTGTTCGGAAAGGATAAACCTCTAATTATCACATCCTAGGCAAAATACAACAGAGATAGTTATTGTCATTGTACCTCATTGAGCTTCACAGAGTTGTTTGGTTAGCTTTTGATGAATGAATGTACTGGATTACAGGGGCATTGGTCTGATACACCAATTTTGTTTTTTTGGTGTCCTTGCAAAATAACCTTCATGTTTTGAATTAACTGACATCCTTCTTATGGATTTTTATGGGGGTCGATTTCAGAAGCTTATTCTTGTTTACTAGTTTACTAGTTTACTAGTTACTACTTTTTAAGTTAAATAATTCTCTTCCTATAAAATGCAAATTGCTTCAAGGTATTCGTAGTATATAATTACATTTTTTCAGTCTCCTTTTCACTGTGATGAACACCACTAACTCTTTTTAAACCTTTCCATAATTCACCATTCTGCTGGTTGCAACTGCTAGTGGTTCCCCCATATGATTATATGGTTGGATTCCAGCTGAAATCCTTGGCCCGGCTTTTGCTCTTCACCATCACAGACTGTTTGTGCCCCCTCCTTTTGCTCTGGCTCAGGCAACACTATTGGTGTAAAGGAGGAACAGTGGATGCCACTGCCTATTTGATCATTTTTTCTTTTGGGAAAACAAGCAGATGGCAGTGATGAGGAGGACATAGAGGTGACTGCAGCGCTGATAAAAAGTTAGGCTCACTGAAGAAGGAAACCCTACTAAGGATATCATGCACAAGGGCTTGCTAAAACTTAGAGCTGGCACTGGTCACACTGTTTCTGCCTCCATAGCACTAGAATCTTTCATCATGTGTATGTATGTGCTTGTGGAAACTTAGATGGTGCCCTATACTATCTCAAAAGCCTAGTGGTGGTCATGTTCTTGGTTTAGAAATAGACCAGGAAGCTAGGGATTGATGTTCATACATCATTAATAGATATCTCTTTAGTATTTGTGACTTCCCACATCTTCATAGAGAAAAGTGTCTTATTTTGTTAAAAAAAATGAAACCATTTCAAAAATCTTCCCAAGACATACAATAAAATATTGAATATAAGTGAAGTATGAACCATGGGCATTGTGGCAGTGCATTTACATATGTTAACTATGTAAATCATATTTCTGAATTATTCAAGTTTATTACTGCAAGCATATTTAAAGAATTGGGCATCCATTATTTTCATATGTTGTTATTAAACCCTGATAAACTTATTAAAAACTCATTTAGAGTCTTGAAAAAAGAGGCAAAAAGTGGCAGTTGTAACTTTCTTTAGTACATACGTATCTTCAGCAAATAACAGTGCAGTATTTCTCTCCTAACCTTTATTAAACTTGATCAGATGCTGTTGCAAAATATGTATCGTTCTTAAAATGAGTAGGGGTTTCCCTGCTTCTTCTGAAAAAAAGTCCAGATACAGGCTGCAAAGGAAAACATGCTATTTGTGTGTTTTATGAATAATAATATACTTTAGACGTGTAGTATTTTATTATTTACTGCCTCCAGAAGGAAAAAAGGGAAGGAAAGTTCCTTTTTTCTTAAAACAATACAAGCTTTCATGTTTAATTTAGATGCATCATAAGATATTAGATAAGGCATCATTTGCTGCTTCTCACCTGGCATTTTATGAAATGTTTTGGAGATATAAATTTTTCCATTTGGAGCAAACTTATTCATAAAGGGTATTGAAACCAACTTGAGGTAGTGAAATTAATCTGTTGTGTGGGTGTAGAGAGATAGGAGTGCTCCTCGACCCAGAGCTATCGTTGGAAGCTCAAGTGACAGCGGTGGCGAGGAGCGCTTTCCTTCAGCTTTGGCTGTTCCATCAGCTGCGTCCCTACCTGGAGAACGACTGCCTGGCAACAGTGACACATGCATTGGTCACTTCTTGATTAGACTTCTGTAATGCACTCTACGTGGGGATGCCCTTGAAGACGGTCTGGATACTTCAATTGGTGCAAAATAGAGCTGCCAGGCTGCTGACGGGGACTGGCCGTTGTTCTCATATAACCTCAGTCCTCCGTCAGCTCCACTGGCTCCCCATTGAAGTCCGGGCCCAATTTAAGGTGCTGGTTATCACCTACAAAGCCCTGAACGGCTTAGGCCCTGGTTACCTAAAGGAGCGCCTGCGTCCATATATGCCCTCCCACCCCCTGAGATTGGCGGCAGAGGCCCTTCTCCAGGAACCCTTCATAAAGAATATTGGGAGGGTAAGTACTTGGAGGAGGGCTTTCTCTGCGGTGGCACCCAACTTATGGAATGCACTTCCCAGAGAGGTCTGCCTGGTGCCGTCCTTATTTGATTTTCGGCGCCAGGCCAAGACCTTTTTATTTAAACGCTATTTTAACTGTTAATGGTTTATTTGTTGATTTTAAATTGACCAGGCTGTATCCACTATTTTATGTATTTTAATTATTTGATGGTGATGATGATGATGATGATTGTATTTTATGTGGGATTTTATGATTGTAAGCTGCCCCAAGGCTCATGCGATGGGGCGGCATATAAGTTGTTTAAATAAAATAAAATAGGGTAGACTTATAATTCTGCTGTTTAAAAAAAATCCAAAAAATCAAGAAAAAGTCTCTTTCAAAGGTTTTCTTGAAATCTTTCAAGGGAGAAGATTTATAACTTAGTAAGGCTACTTGTAATATTAATGTACTGCTTATGCTTATGAAGCAAACATACTATGCCTATGTTTCAAGCCTTGAGTGAAGGATCAAGTACTTTATTAGGGAGAAATTGAATGGAACATCTCTTTTGACAGATGAATAATGTAACAGAGGTTCCCCCAACCACATTCATTGTCACCTTGTTTGTGATTGTGTCTGGTGAACTTTACTGCCTTTTCAATTGTGCTGAGGTTGAGGTGTTTCTTTGTTCTAACTTGGTCTAATATATTGGCCATTTTGAAGTTGGGAGAATGGAAAAAGTGAGCTTTATGAATCTCTGTGTGTATCTATAATAGAACAAAACTTGAAAATGATTAGTTGTTTGCCAAGGATTTAGTTGTAAATGTTAATTCTACAGTACTTGTGTTTACTGATAGGACACAATTTACAGATCTTGTGGATGAAATGAGCAGCCTCATGGTTTAGCCTGCCTACTAAACCTTGGCTCTTCTTGGCCAAGCTAATTCCAAGAGGTTTGATCACAGTACTACAGATATGTATAATAATTTATGTTTGTCATTCTCTATTCAGTAGTTTACAGCTTGTTAGTATACCTCTTAAAGAGTGATATGGAACTTATAAAGCCACTTGGAAATGGGGACAGCTCATCTCCAAGATCCAGTATGGTAGCTAGAATGTTGAACAGACCAGTGACACTCAAGCCCAGATCCTGTTCCGCTACAAAACTTACTGGTAATTTTGGGTGATCTTGGGTCACCTGTCAGCCTAACTTACCTGGTATGGTTGTTGTAAACATAAAACATAGGTATTGTATACACTGGCCTGAACTATTTAGAGGACAAGTGGGTATAAATAAATAACTATACTAAGGTTTTGGAGTTTTTCCAGCTGTGCCATCTCAGGTGCTTTTTAAAACTCAGTACTCTGTAGAACTGAACACAGTACTTCAAATGTGGTCTTAACTAGTATAGAGTAAAGCAGCTGCAATGTTCTTTCGTAAGCCTGGGATATGATATTCATATAGCTCAAATAGACAGATCGGCCTAGCTTGTGCCATAAACTCATATCCTGATGCTCAAACCATGGTTTGGTTGTTACAGCCATGGTCAATATAGATCTTTCTCAACTGTGTGACCATTGCAGATTTGGCAGGTATACTGTATTTTATTTGATTCTCTGAAGGTCCACATTGCCTAAATGAGTCAAGCTGATTAGTTAGTAACTTGACATTTTACTAGTCTTGCGTTCCTCATATTATCAAACACAAATGCAGTGGTACTTATTAAATAGATATTAATTTCCTGTACATATTATGAAGGCTGTTGTTTCAAATCTCAGGGCCAGAGATATTGAAGGTTTCTGGTACATGATTTGCATAAAATAACACGGAAAATGTCTTTTCCATAACTGGGGCAACATATTGGTTCCTCCATCTATTTCAGTAAGTTTGTCGATCTGCTCCAGAGCAATATTTTTAACTTTTGAGGTTTAATGACTGCATTTTTTCATGAGTACTTATTTAATTAAATTAATAATGACTCAAGAGTAGTGGTGCCATGTTGTCACAAGACAATGGGGGCAGACAATTGTCATATTAAATGAAAACACATGCAGGTCTGGCAAGTTTGCTTAGCGTGCTATAGAGAGGCTTTCTTTGTCTTTCTTTTCCTTTCAGTCTGATATCACATCTTACAATAGGTTATAATCTTGCCAGTCATCAAACTGCTTTACTCAGTGGGAATACCTGTGGTACTTGGATTGTGCACAGAACAGGCTTTTGCCTTATCCTTACAACCCGCCCCTCCCCAAACTCAACTGAATTACACAAGTAGCTTGTCATGAGATTTAGGGTGTATATTCTTGGGGGGAGAACACAAAAGAAAAGCTATGCATATCAACAGTTCAGGCCGTTTCCTCAAATATGACCCTAATCTTGGCATTTTTCTGAAGAAAAAATAGTAAGTATAAGAAAGAATCATATTTTATCTCTAGAATATACACACATGTACACCTTTCAGTTGAATGTTTTGCTTGGAGCCAATTGACCACAATTGTTTAAAAAAGGGATTCGCTATAGCATTTATGAAAGATCTGTACATTATATGCAAATTTTTGTAAAATTGATAAAATGTAGACATGATCAAGAACTTTAGCTATTGGGCATTATAAAAATGAAATAGTTAAATGAAATTATCATTGTTTTTGTTTTTACTATTCATACCCTACTTTACCTTGTTCAAATTCTATTTTGAATAAACTTTGTTTTGTTTTCAAATTCTGTAGTAGGTAGATAAAAACAGGATTAATGATCAAGATTTCGAATTGAAATATGGCAAACCCCCCCATATCTGCTGTTTCAGTTATCACAGTTTCCCTTGACTGCAGACCAAAAAAATTAAATAGACAATTCCAGTAATACAGTAAACATTCATAATTTAAATTGTGCACCATTGTGAGTAATGTGGTGAACTCTTGTGCAACTTATCCACACTGTACATGCTACCTAGCTATTAGTGACTTACTATCTATCTCAGTTGAGGGTGAGTACAGTACAATAAATATTTGAGAAAGAGAAAGACAAGATTCACATATTTTTTATTATACGACTTTATTAATAGTTATTGTTTTTAATGTCTTTTAGTGCCCAATGTATAAATTAAGCTTTATCATAGGTAAGTACAGCATGTACAGTATATATTGTTTGCTACTCCCAAAGTTTCAGGCATCTGCAGGGGCCCTTAGAACCTATCCCCTGTGAATACAGGGTATTACTGTATACTAAAAAAACAACAACCGCCACCACCCAACAGGCACAAGCTAAGTTAATTCAGAGATATAGTTGCAATGGAATATCATAAATACCAAATAGACAAAAAGGTTAAAAGTCCTTAAAATATTTTAACCATTGAAACAATGGGCAAATAAAAAAGTTTCTTTTCTGGTGCAGAAAAGAGTGAAAAGGACACAAGGTGAACCGCCAGTCACGGAAGCTCCACAAAAAAGGCCCTTCACCTCATAAGCCACTCTTAATTTCCTTCAGAGGCAGCTCTTGAAGAACTTCAGCTGATGATATTAGGGTCTGGCTAGGCACATATGGGATCCTACACATTTAGACAGAAAATCAGACAGAAAATTAGACAGAAAATTAGACAGAAAAATTCCTACATTATACTTAGATCTAAATGTGTTCAAGATTATACTAAAGTTAAATTGTGGGCGGGTGGGTAGGTGATTTCAAATTGATTCATTTTTTATTATTTATGTTTTATTTATTCGGTATGGACAGTTAAACTATCTAACCAACTGTGTACTATTCAGGATTTTAAAAACTAATTTGCTTTATTCAGTATTAATTGAATCAGCTGTTTAAAAGGTAAGACCAAGGGGAACAAACATAAAGAACTGTTATCTGTTGTTTGAGCAGGGTTTAGACATACTTCACATTTAACGTCTATCACAAAAGCTTTTTCTTTCATAGACCATAAACATTGTTTTAAACAAATCTGTTGAAGGTTTGCCTATACCAATTCTCTAAATTCAGCTGCCCATGCACATTCTTGGGAATAAATTCTGCTATTTACTTTTCATATTTTACATTAAAATAATTTTCAGAAGGATCTAAATCAGGAAGGGTAATGATGATTAATATAAATAATCAAAGATTAGCATAACATAGATAATTAGAATGCTTAAATGATAGCAAATCAGTATTAATAGTAACAGTGTAAGTATTTACACAGAGCTGGAGAGCTATTATGGTGTTAGGTGCCAGATTGTATCCTAGAACAGTCATGGAAACTAGATGGTGTGAGGGGACAGGTAGCACCACCTGACATCATCTGAGTCCCTTTCCCTTATTATCTTACAAGGGAAACTGCTTTTATTATATATCAGTGATTAGAAAGCAGTGGGGCCTTTCACATGGTATTTATCACCAATCAGATATAACAACAGAGTTTCTGTGGCTGCAACTAACAAATGCAACTTAGTGTGATGGGAAAAAGGGTGTGACTGTCCTGAGATGCTATGTGAGCTATAATGGGGATTCCAATAGGCCAGAGGTTCCCTATCCCTGCAGTAACACCATGTACTTAGTGCATATGTGACAGAAAGCTGGAGACCAAAGGTTTTCTAAGCCCCTTTGCTTTATTCGTGTTACATTTATTCAAAAACATGGGATGGGGTTTAGTTAGGCATGGGGAATCTCTGACTTGCCAAAGCTGTCTGTCTGAGCTACAGAAACCTTAGCTCCTTCTGCATCCAGAGAAAGCCCACACACATCAAACCTGAGATGGAGTGTTTTGCTCTGCCTAGGCTTTCCCTGAGTAGGGAAAGCCAAGGTGGAGTAGAGCCAAGTTCCTTTTGCTCTTTTGTCAGAAGGCAACAGAAGAGCAAAGGAGACAGAGCCATTCAGCTTCTTTCCTTCTTCATGTTCCCTGTGTGGAGAACATGAGAGTGGAGCTGCCTCAGTTCCCTTTTCTATTGGAAGGTGATGAAGGAATAAAGAGGACCGAGCTGCCTTGGCTTCACTCCTCCTCAGTAGTGATGGACATTCCAGTGTGGGGAGTGCAAGGGAGGGTAAAGCCAGCACTTCAGTGAGTTTTGCTCTGCCTGGGGTTTTTCTGGCTAGCAGGAACAAAACAGGCTCTGTCTGAAGTCCTGCCCTCTAATGTTATCTAGCTTGCAGTGTGGTCTGGGGGGAGCAGGAACAAACACACTTCGAAACAGTTTCCTTACCCATTGATTAAGTTATGTCAGTATCATTAACTGTAGTATTAGAATGACTTTCTAGTTACAAGTATATACCTCGGCTCATGAATGCCTTGGTTCACGAACAAATTGGGTCACAAACAAACATTTCTGAAAAATTTTGACTTGGGTCGCGAACACCGCTTTGGATGGTGACCAAGATTGCAGCCATCTCCCCCCCACCCCCCGAGTGGGGAGATGGCCACGATCGCATTGCTTTCGTGCAGGGAAGGTGTGCGTGATTAGAGGCACATTGCTGCAGGAAAGATGGGAGCAGCAAAGCAGAGCCACGGGGGAGATGGCCGAGATTCCGCCTGTCTTTCCTGCAGGAGTGCACCTCTGATCAGGCACACCTTCCCTGCACGAACGGAACTGCGATCACAGCCATCTCTCCCTCCCCCAGAGCGCTGTTTGCACCCATCTCTTCCTCCCCCAGTGCACCCGCGATCATGCCCGTTTCCCCCCCCCACCCCCCTGTGTACCGGGATGATGGGCGCGTGCAGGGATGACGGGCGGGTGCAGGGATGACAGGCGGAATCTCGGTCGTGCTGGGGTGGGGGGGAGATGGCCGCGCTTGTGCTTGGGGTTGGAGGGGGAGTTGGCTGCGGTCTTTGTTGCTGTCACTTTGCTTCACATTTTTCTCATTTAAAAAATGGTTACAGAACAGATTAACCTTATTTACATTGAACCTTATGGGGAAATTTAACTTGGCTCAATTTGGGTCATGATCAGAGTCCTGGAACGGATTAAGTTCATGAGCCAAGGTACCACCGTATTGTATTTCATGGTGATAACAGGAAAGTTTGATTATGTTTTAATATATTATTTTCCTTCACTTTTTACATAGCTCCTGGAAAAGCACAAAAATACAGAAAGCATGGTAGAGCTGCTTGAATTATATCAAATGGAAGATGAAGCCTATGGTAGTCTTGCTGAAGCCACCACAGAACTCTATCAGTACTTACTGCAGCCATTCCGAGATATGAGAGAACTTGCAATGCTTAGAAGACAACAAATTAAGGTACAAAACTAACAATATAAATATTAAAGATAATATTTTAGTATTTCGTGTTATTTTTACCTCTTTTGAAAGTTGTTACAGTTTTTTTCTGCCTCTCTTTGTTTAATATAGATTATGACCTCTTGCCTAATGTTTTCTTCATCTCATCAGCCTTCCTTTCCCATAGATTTCTCAAGAACAAATCCTGCAAGGTGAATCTAATTTCATTTTTTTGACTGGGGTAACCTCCCAAATGGACTGTGGGAATGCTGTGAACATTATCTAGACTGTAGCAAAGCTTTTGGCAAAGTTACCCATGACATCTTGATTACTAAACTAGCAGAAAGTGGCCTAGATAGTTTAGTGCAACTAATTGGCTACAAAATCAGATTCCAGGAGTGCTCATCAATGTTGCATTCTGAGACTGGGGAAAGTTGACAAGGGAGGTGTCACAGGGTTCCATCCTGGGATCAGTCTTTTTATTAATGATTTGGATGATGAAGTAGAAGGAAAGATGATTAATTTGCAGATGACACAAAGCTGGGTGGAATAGAAAATTCCCTGAAAGACAGGGTGATCTCAGTAGGTTAGAACACAGGGCAGAGAGCAGCAGAATGAAATTCAGTAGGGACAAATACCAAGTCCTCCGCTTAAGAACAAGAAATTAGATGCACTGCTACAAGTTGAGGAAAACTTGGCTCAGCAATACTGCAAATAGGAAAGATCTTGGGGTTGTCAGCACAATCTAAAAATGAGCCAACAATGTGATGTAGCTGCAAAAACAGCAAATGCTATTTTGAGCTGCATTAACAAAAGCATCACTTCCAAAACACATGAAGTACTAGTTCTACTATACTCAGCACTAGTTAGACCTCACCTGGAGTACTGTGACCAGTTCTGGGCACCTAAGTTTTTAAAAGATGCAGAAAAAACTAGAAAGGGTACAGAGGAGAGCAACAAGGATGATTCAGGGACTGGAGGCAAAGCCCTATGAGGAAAGCTTGAGAGAACTGTGCATGTTCAGCCTTGAGAAGAGAAGACTGAAGGGAGATATGATAGCACTCTACAAGTACCTGAAAGGCTGTCACAAAGAGGAAGGACAAGATCTCTTCTTGTTCATTCCAGAGTGCAGGGCATGGAATAATAGACTTAACTTGAAGGAAACCAGATTTAGACTAGACACCAGGAAGAACTCCCTGACTGTTAGAGCAGTATGATATTGGAACCTATTACCTGTGGAAGTTGTGAGCTCCCCTCGATGGAAACCTTCAAAAAGCATTTGGACTGTCCTCTGAATGGGATGGTGCAACTTAGGGTCCTGCAATAGCAGGGGGTTGGACCTGATGGCTTCTGGCCCCTTCCAACTCTACTGTCCTATCATTCTTTTGCACATGCAGAATGGTGGAGACATAGGGCACAGACAGGATCATGGCCATAGCAGTATGTAGGGCAGGGGTCTCAAACTCAACTTACTTGGGGGCCGCTGGAAGTAGAGGCTGGGTGAACTGGGCCACATCAAGTATTCCACCACCGCGATGGTGGTGGGCCGCTCATTCGGAGGCCGGCCCGGGCACTGCTGGTGCTTTGAAGGCTGCAGGACCCCTCCCCCATGCCCCGCCCATCCCAGCAATTGGCCCGCGGGCCGCGAGTTTGAGACCCCTGATGTAGGGTTTTTTAGGCCTTCTTCAGGAGATCTGCAATATTTCTGCAATATCAGCTCTGCACAACAATCCTTATATCCTTTAACCAGAAACTTGTTCTGAAGATAAACAATGAAAACCTACCACATTTGCTTGCACTGATTTTACATGCTTTTCTGTTTGCTTATGAATTGCGGCAAGGGGTTTAGAGAATTTGGAATTTCTGTTCTATATGTCTGTTATTTACTGATGAATCTAAATTTTTCTGTTCTATTAAAATATCTGGAATGGGTTACAGTAAAATTTGTCCCAGTTCAAATGATAAAATGCACAGAGAATTATATAGACAACATAGTCATACTAGTTGAGCATTTAAAGAGCCAATAACATTCAGGTCAAAATAATAATAATAATAATAATAATAATAATAATAATAATAATAATAATAATGCAATAGGAAGACTTTAAGTGGTCTCTGACAATCACTTGAACAGTAGTTTTTTTCCTGCTATTTTTCCTTTATACAAGACTCCATGTAAGCAAGGAGAGACTAAGGAGGTAATGGTCAGACCCCTCCTGGGGGGGGGGGGAAATCAAATTTAGAACCTTCAGGCTATAATAGTGTTCACTATGCTTAACCCTCCATTTTCCAGCCTTTCTAGTGGTCTTCGAAGATAATTATTATCTGGATCTATTTCAGTCTAGGTTTAACTCTGATTTTGGGAACTGAAACAGCTGGGGTTGCCCTGGTGGATGACATATATTACGAACTTGATGTGGTAGTGCAACCCTGTTAGTACTTCTGGACCTCTCAGTGGGTTCTGATGCAGAGAACTAAGATAACCTCCTGGCTTGCCTGACTAGGTTTCATTGGCAGCTGGTGTCCGTGGCAGCTGATTGGGTGCAATTGTTTCCATTGAATTTGTTACCTCATTTCCCTTTCAAGGTTTCAGCACATGTAAGTTGGTCTAGGCCATTTGTGCCGCCATGGAGATTTTGTGGACTATACTGTCCCCTTCTGCTTTTGCTGGTGATTTGCTGGTACACAAGGAATATCCACTTTCTTTTGAAGCAGATTCATGACAGTAAGGTGCAACATGGGATTTACTTCTGTGTAAAATGCACAAGATGGTAAAAAAACCTTAGGAGGAATTGTAATTGCAATAAGAGTTTGAGTCTGTTTTCAGCATCATGCTACAGTACTCCTTTGCACTCAAATTTGGTGCAGAAACATATCACATAAAAAAGCAAAAGCTAATAGAAAAGCAAAACAGAAAAGCAACTACACAAGGGGAAATTGAGGTACATTTATTGTAAGATCCTACCTGTTGAGTAGAATGAGTGACTGTGTGCATGCATGTGCTTGTATAAAATAGAGTAATGGTGGTATGGTCCACTCAGTATAATAGAGAAAAAGCTGTGCTTCTAACAGCACTACCCCTTTGCACAAGGAAAAACAGAGCACATGATCATAAGGTGGAGATTGGATTTGATCCCAGCAACACATTAAAGCATTCATTTGTACTCACATTTCTTTGGTATAGCAACAGCATATTGGAAACCAAGACAAGCAAATTCTCAAGGAGTGCAAAGCATCCAAAATCTGATTCTTTAACAAGCTTATTTATTTATTTAAAATATTTATATGCCATCCTAATAGCAAAAAAGCCTCAGGACGGCTTACAATGTAATAGCATAAATAAAATTCCTGAACCACACTGGTTGCAATTAAAAACATAGAAAAAACAATATTAAACTTATTAAAATACCACTGGAATAAAACCTGGCGCCGAAAAATAAATAACAACGGAGCCAGGCAGACCTCTCTGGGGAGTGCATTCCATAGGCGGGATGACACCGCAGAGAAAGCCCTCCTTCTGGGTACTTTGCCTCCTAATGTCTTTCACGGAGGGTTCCCGGAGGAGGGCCTCTACTGCCTATCTCAAGGGGCGGGAGGGCAAATATGGAAGAAGGTGTTCCTTCAGGTATCCAGTCCCAAGCCGTTTAGGGCTTTATAGGTAATAACCAGCACCTTGAATTGAGTGCGGACTTCAATGGGAAGCCAGTGAAGCTGGTAGAGGACTGGGGTTATGTGAGAATAATGCCCAGTCCCCGTCAGCAACCTGGCTGCTCTGTTTCGCTCCATCTGAAGTATCCAGTATATAGAAGTCTTCTAAATAAATAAACCCCACATAGAACGTGTTACAGAAATCCAACCGGGAAGTAACCAATGCATGTGTCACTGTCGTTAGGCAGTCTTCCTCCAGGTACAGGTGCAGCTGATAGATTAGCCGAAGCTGAAGGAAAGTGCTCCTCGCCACCGCAGTCACTTGAGCTATCAAAGACAGCTCAGGGTCGAGGAGCACTCCCAAGCTGCGGACCCTGTCCTTTAGAGGGAATGCAACCCCATCCAGGACAAGGTCCAGGCCACCTACCCAGGAGCTCAGTCCATCCACCAACAGGACTTCCGTCTTGTCTGGATTAAGTTTCAGTTTATTGGCCCTCATCCAGCCCATTACTTCGGCCAGGCACCAGTTCAGTACAGCCACTGCCTCACCTGGATCAGTTGAAAAAGAGAGGTAGAGCTGGGTGTCATCAGCATCCTGATGATTCTGCAGCCCAAACCTCCTGATGACCTCTCCCAGCGGTTTCATGTAGATACTGAATAGCAAGGGGGACAAAATGGAGCCCTGCGGTAGTCTGTGGCATAGCTGCCATGGCGCAGAGCCAGAGTCCCCCAGCACCACCTTCTGGAATCGGCCGTCGAGGTAGGAGCGGAACCACTGCCAAGCAGTGCCTCCTACTCCCAGTCCTGCTAGCCTATCCAGAAGGATACCATGGTCAGTGGTATCGAAAGCCACTGAGAGGTCCAGGAGGACCAACAGGGACGCACTCTCCCTGTCTCTCTCCCTGCACAGGTCATCATACAGGGCGACCAAGGCAGATTGTGTTCCCCCCTACAGAATGTTACCCACAGTGGAGGTATCTGCAGGAGAGGTGAAAATAGGTCCCAGGCCTCCTATAGGTAATTCCTGATCTAATCCCAACAAGGACTCAAGTGGCCAAATTTTGCACAAGTGGTTATTTCCAAAGACAGCCCAACATAATGCTCATTAGAGCAACCAGTTTAGATGCTATTAGGGCAAATAATTGTGGCCAGGACCACTGCTCTAAAAAAGCGGCATAGCTTAACAGAATTTAGTAATGGTCATTCTTGGCTAATACCCCCACTTGTGTTTCCACAAACAGTGATGAATCAGACTGATTTCCAAGCTGTAGTTGTGGTTCGTCAGGGGAAGTGTAACCCTGTATACCAGTTGAATCCTTCTGTCCAGATCAGGAGAGTTTCCCATTCAAAATACTTATGTTTTGTCTGGATTAAGCTTCAGTTTGTTCTTCCCCATTCCTAAAACAGTCCCCAAGCAAATATTCAGCAACTCCACAGCCTACTTGGAATTAGTAGGTAAAAAAATATGACCAGAACTTTGTTTCATCAGCGTACTAGTGATATAGCAGCCCAAACCTCAGGACTACTTCCCCCAGCTGTTTCATGTAGATGTTAAATAGCATGGGGAAAAAGACAGCTTTGCGGTGGTCCACAGGTTAAAGGTTGTGGAGCAGAGCAGACATTTCCTATAACTTTCTTCTGAGACCAACCAGAAAGGTTGGACTAGAACCACAGCAACAGTGTGCTTCTACAAACCCAGCAAATTTGGGCACATGGGGTGGAGTCTCACTTGCCTCCCATTTTAACCCCACCACAAACAGCCACAAACCAAAAAAAAGTAGTATGGGAAGTCTTTATCAGCACGGTACACATACCACATATCCTAATTCTTATACTAGTTGGGCTGTTAGCCCTGCCTGCTAGTCAACTGCAAAATACAATGAGTAAATGAATGCATGTGAAGAGAAATAGAGCACAAGGTTGGCTAGCTCACCAAATATTTGCTAGTCAATGTCTGTTGCTCTTACCCTCCATTCTTTGGCTTGCATATCCATAGAGGAAATAGCCGCATCTGTGTACTGCATTCCTCTGAGCTTCAAGGGTATGTAATGTAGCAGCACTGAAAGTGCAGAAATGAGACTTTGGGTAGTTCGGTGCAACTTTTATTTGTTTGCTTATTTGCAATTGAGACAGGAACTAATATTGGATGTCTATGTCTGCAAGTGTGGTGGCTATAAGGTGGCACCAGCTATCACTTCAACCAGTGAAACAGCAGCCAGAAGTACTAGAAATGTTTCCTTTCTCTTCTTTTCTTTGCTATATTTTCTAGTATTTATTTTGGATTTACTTATTTAGCCATTTTCTCCTTTAGTCTCTTTTTGTCGCTTGGGCTATTTTTAAAACAGCATCTGTATCTTCTTGGCCATTTTTCTTTCTTTATAAAAATCTGATTGTGAGTGCTTTTCTTGGACTATTGTTTCTTCTTCCTCAAAAGTGTCTTAATTGCCTTTCTCTTGTTGGCTTTTGGTTGTTGCTATTTTAAAATCTGTTCTGGTTGCTTGTATAAGTTTTTTCCCTTTTAAAAACCTACTTATTGCTTGATCCAACAGTAGTATTTCTTTACCTTTAAAAAATCTGTTTGTGGAGCGGCTTTTAGATGCTGTGAGAACTTGCTGCCTGTGCTTACTTCTAAGCAATCTGGTCCTTCTGAGTAGACCATAAGCTGGATTTTTTTACAGTCATCCCTCCATATTCATGGGGTGAGGGGTGCAGGCTCCCCGCAAAAGTGCAAAACCTGCAAATATTTCTAGCCCACCCCACCCCACACTTAATTCTGTTGATGATATGCATACTGGATTGCTCCTCCCTTCCTCCTCTCTCTCTCTTTCTCTTTGTGTGTGCATGCATGTATGTTTCTTCATGTCCACTGGTGTAGCTACAGCAAGTGCTTCATGAATTTCCCTCTCTTTTTTCTTGATATACCAACATATAAAGTAAATCATGTATAAGATGTGATTGATATTTTGGGCTGCTTTATGGTGTCTTGTCACCTTATACACCAATATATATGGTTATGACGACCCTTGAAATAAAAAATACCAAAGCAAAAATTGGGGGTCATCTTAAACACCAATATATACAGCAATAACATGTGGAACAAACAACCTGGAAGTATGTTTCAGAAAAATACCCATATATATTGGCTTATAAGATGAAGGCACAGAACTCAAAAAAAAAAAAAAATCCCATTAAAGTATTGATGGCAAACTTGTAAATAATCAAACCAGCCGTAAGTTGAGGTTTGACTGCAATATTTTGTTTCTTGCTGTTACTTATCAGCACACCTAAAGAACAATGCTTGTGTGTTAGTGGGTTGGGAGACGTCTAGAGCGTATGTGGAGGAAATCACGAGATGAATCTGACCAAACACGTCTACGAGCTCATTATCAAGCCTATGCTGTGGTGGTGAGGGCGGCGAAGAAGAAATTCTTCTCCACTTCCATTGCCTCCTCACAGTGCCGTCCAGCAGAGCGATGCATGGGCTGATACATCCTGGCCCTAAGAAAGATCCTGTACCACCTTTGATGGCCTGCTGTGACAACTTTGCCCAGCACTTCAAGGAGAAAATTGCTCAGATTCGTCACAAGCTGGACTCCACAAGTGATTCAGATTCTTTAGGGGAGGTGCCAGTGACTCCATATGGTCAGGTATTATTGGATGAATTTTAGTTATTGCGGCCTGATGATGTGGACAAGGTGCTTGAACAAGTACGTCCCAGCACCTGCTTACCTGACCCTTTCCCGTCGTGGCTGCTGACCAAAGCCCAATTCAAGGTGTTGGTTATGACCTATAAAGCCCTTAATGGCTTGGGTCCTGGTTACCTGAAGGAGTGCTTATGTCCATATATGCCTGCCCACCCCTTGAGATCAGCGGGAGAGGCCCTTCTCTGGGAACCCTCCTTGAAGGAAATTAGGAGGGTAATTACTCGGAGAGGTCCGCCTGGCGCTGTCGTTATTTGTTTTTCGGTGCCAGGCGAAGACCTTTTTATTCAAACATCATTTTAATTGTTAATATTATTTATTAATTTTATTCTTTGGCCAGGGTGACTTAAATTTTACTGTTATACTGCTAAATTATATTGTTTTATATTACGTTATTTATTATTGTGAGCTGCCCTGAGGCTTCGGCGAATGGGGTAGCATAGAAGCCCTCTGACTGACTGACTGACTGACTAAATAAATAAATATTTGTATTATGTTTTGTTTTATTTTTCTTATTTATGTAAGCCAGCCTGGGGCTATGCGAAAGGATGACATACAAATACTCTGAATGAATGAATGAATGAATGAATGAATGAATGAATGAATGAATTTAAGAACGCTGGACTGGGACACTGGAGATCTGGGTTCTCATTTCCACTTGGTCATGAAGCTTACTGGGTTACTGTGCCAGTTGCTGACCTCTCAGCAAATTCTTCCTCACAGGGTTGTTCTTGTGAGAATATAATGGTGAAGAGGAGAATCTTGTTAGCTGTGTTAAGTTCTTTGCAAGAGGAATGAATACTTTGGGATATAAAAGTAATATAATACTAGAACCCAGGGTCATCCAGTAAATAGTGGGAGATTCAGGACAGACAGAATCTCTTTGTAATTCCATAGTTTACTATTTCATGCAGCTCATAGTTGAAAGATTAGGAAGGTGGCTACCCGGAGGAGGGCCTTCTCTGTGGTGGTGCCCAACTGTGGAACACGCTCCCCAGAGAGGTTTGCCTGGCGCCAATACTTTTTTCCTTTTGGCGCCAGGTAAAAACCTCCCCCCCCACACACACACTATTTTAATTGCTACTTTATCTTAATATGTGGTTTTTATATTTATTATTGGATTCTGTGTTACTTTTATTTTTTATCTTATTGCTGTTAGGGGCAGTATACAAAGGTTTTTAATAAATAAATAGTAAACTAAAGCAGAATTAGGCAAAATCATGGCAGATAAGACAAACAGTGGCTACTGGTTGTTATAGCTATATATTACCTCCAGTATTAGAAGCAGTATGCTTCTATATCCCAGTTCTTGGGAAACATGAGAGGAACATTTTGCAGTCAAATCCTAAATGTAGGATTCCCATAAGCATCTGTCCTGCTGCTGTTCTTTTTGAACAAAGGCTGTCGTTCTAGGATCATGTAACAGTTACCAGAATCCATTTTAGATGTTGTATTTTAATTTTCATTGCAGTTCTGGCAAGCACTTTGCATGTCAATGACAAGTCCTATAAACAGTACTAAGATATTTCCATGATCTTGTCAAGCAGCCAACCAAATTTTGTATAATAGGAATTGGACATTCTTCTGGCAGATCTCCAAATATAACAATTCTAAAGACAAAAGGTAACAGACAAGTTACATCTTTGGTGTATTTTTGGCACTACTTTTTCCAGAAGATTACAGTTAAAAATCTAGACCCTGTCCCAACATGTTACTAAAGGTCTAAGGATAGGTAAATACTGCTTATAATTGTGTATCGGATATAAAATGTATGTTGCCAAGTTACTTCCCTAATTTGACATTTTATGTCTGTTCAAATAGAGGGAGAGATGCCTACACATGACCTTAATATAAATATGAATATCATACTGTCTGTATTAATATAATTTTGTGCTTGTGAGATTTTGTTTGGGAAAGCATCCTGAGGAGAAAGAGTTAAGCACCTGCTTCTCATAGGCTGGTCTGTTTGGCAGAAGGGCAGGGGGAGTTGCATGTAACACCTGACTTTGTGATTTTTGGCCTCAGAATGTCTTTTTCTAGATTATGAGTTTCTCCTTCAAAACAAAACTAACATACATGGGAGGTTTTACTGTCTAATAAGTCAGAAGTTGAATTGTTCCCCCTTTCAAATTTTGTTCTCGAAGCTTAACTTCTTATCCTATTACTTGCTTTTCTATACATTCAGTTGATGAAAATGAGGCACTCATGAGCAAGCATGCTTGCATTGGGCATGGAGCCCAGATTAGCAGAGAGATCCACAATTACAGGAGGGGTACAGAAAGCCTGATTGTCAAAAAGCCTGGGGCAAGAAAGTCTTTGATCTTGGCAAGCAAGTATGCTGTGGCAGGGAGGCTGCATTACAACAGTTAAACTAGACTGTCAGAATGATCTGAAGTAGTTTGGGGAGAGAGTTTTTTTTTCTCCAGTTCTGAGTGGTATCAAAAAGACTTTCTTACTTTACCACTTCCTTCCCTTTCTGAGTTTTCTACAGATCTGATTAGTGAGCAGAGGGGTGGGGGAGACTACCTACACTCCTTTTAAACTTTTTCTAATGTGTTCAGTATTGTGTTCTAGTTTCTTTCCCTTCCTTGTACAAGGCTTTCTCCTGCATGTGGTCAGCTTTGCTTCCCTATTGCAGCAGTGTCCTGTTCATGTGTCCTTCTGCAGCTGTGTCTAGCTCAGTCCGGAGGCAATCTATGTGGAAAATTCATTTGACAAAATATGAAGACAAGCAGAGATCAGCAGCACAGGTTTATTGGTCAGGAAGGACAGTCCAAAAGCAAGTTCTGAGGCAGAGCAAATGCCAAGAACACAGGCAAACAGTCGAAAAAGCACAATCCAAAGAACAGGTTTTATGAGGAGTCCAGGGATCAGTTGAATAAGTGTTAAGTCCAAAGAAGAAATGAAGTGAAGAAAACTAGCTTGCAGAATATTAGAGGCTGAAAAGAATTGTTGTTTTAGCTACCAGTAGGTTGTAACTAGAAGTTTATATAGCTACGTTTCCCAGCTCATATCCAGATATAACTGGAAGTCCTAGTTTCAGAGGCTGCTTACTCCTGAGGAGGGAGTTACAGTGACTTTTAAATTCTTGCACAGACCTTTGTTCTCAAGGAGCCTGGTTAGCATAGTCCAGGAGCTTAGTCTGTGAACAGGTAAGATGAATGAGAGAATTTTGAATCTTATGAATCCATGGACACAACAGGCCCTGAGAATTACCTGTTTTGGATCCTATCCCTGGAGGAAATATTGCCAGCAGTAATTCTACATTTGCAGAACTTCCTGTGGTTGTACTGCTCAGCAGCTGGGGTAGAAGCTCCATCCTACTGGTGTGGTCCCTCATTGCTGGTGGAGCAACACTATTTTATTATCCCTCAGATAACCTTCAACAGGGGATTTTATTGTTCTGCCCAAGGCCTTTTATTGTCACTGGATAAAAGTCCTTTTTTCATACCTGGCCCAGGTTCAAAATGCTGTAGTGCTACTTCAGATTTGCAGCTAGAAAAATCATTTCAAAACAATCATAGCCTCACTTTCAATGGTATTTCACTAAAAGTTCAGCCCTGGTTAAAAACAAAATAAGAACATTCCAGAAACTAGAACATCAGATAGTACCCCCCTTTTTCCTCATTCTTGTTTTTCCTCTTTGTAGTTCCATACTGTTCAGGAAAGCCTACTGTCATCTAGCCCTTCTTCTGTAGTGCTCATTTTTCAGTCTCATACTTGTTACCTGCCCATGTTTTGCAGGTTGCTGTTTGTTTGAAAGAACCTTTCTTGCTAAATGAAGAGCTTTGCATAATACATATTATTATATTTATTCAACTTGACTTGTACTTTAGATAAAACATTTAAAGAAAATTTCTTTTGCACTTTAAACAGCTTAGCATGTTTTCATTTGATGGGTCTATAGTAGTTTCATTTATTTCCAGATTTCCATAGAGAACGATTACTTAGGACCCCGAAGAATTGAGAGTCTACAAAAAGAAGATGCAGACTGGCAACGGAAGGCCCACATGGCTGTACTTTCAATACAAGACCTTACTGTGAAATATTTTGAAATAACAGCAAAAGCACAGAAAGGTAATACACTTTTCTTGTTTAACATGTTCTAATAAAGGCTTTTGTCTGTTACTGAACTGCTAGAGACTTCACTGCAGATATATAAGGAAAGGGGCTTCTGGATGAAGATATAAGTATTTACAGTTGTTCAGTTTTATAAATTTTATGTGAAAAGTTTTACATTATTAGTTCCCAACAAAACTATCATGTGAATGGAGGCATTTCTATTATGCATACAAGGAATTTTGTTTGGCTACTGAGTTTGTGATATTCAGCTCTTGAAACCCAGGCCTCATAGTTATGGTTTGCTTCAAATTTATTCCATTACTAGTTAAATGAATACACTAATTGTAATTAAGAGGTTGTTGGTCCTGGTTTGTTAACCCTTTTAGAAAATGAGGAATCTGCATATTTATACTGTAAACACTTGAGAAACATGAAGGGTAGCATATTTCATCCCTGTGAGGGAAGGGCCTCGCATAGGACTGAATGGAGCCTTCTCTTCCTGCCTTCCCCTGCCTCAGTCTAATCCTCAGGGGGCATGTGAAATGGTATTCTGACTAGCACTCAGAATTGGAGGACTGATCTCAGATGTTCATCTTTTGTCTTTCCCCTCTCAAGGACATGGCCTGCAAATTACTGAACTCTTTCCCAAACTTTTAAGTATGCAGATTTCACATTAAAAGAAGATACAACATTTGGTTGTTCCGAAAAAGCACAAAATGGTTTGCTTGAGATTGAAAAGTGGTTATTTATAAAGTAGAAAGTCATGCCTAAGAATGGTGTTGGAGTTAATGTTCAAATGTCTTGATCAGAGAGGAGCTGGCTTGCATTTTAATGTGTTTCAAATTCACAATTCCCGTACTTACACATATGATGAAATTATACGACAGTATTTACACTTGCCCTAATTATGCAGTGCAGCTTACAAAAACAAAAAATGTATTATAATAAGAACTCTATACAATGGTTTCTGTGTTAGGGGAAAGTGTGAAAATCCTCATCATATTAGGAGAAATTGTTTGCAAAATAAATAAATTTTCTCAGTGGATTCAAAAATGCATATGTTATAAGGAATGCATACAAATATACTTACAGGTGTGGTACAAACTTCTAAAAAATCAAGAAAAAGGATGGAAAATACCTAATGTAGAAATAATAAGAAAGTGATTAGAATTGGATTTGTACAGATTTATCCATCCCTTGTATTGATGCTGCCAGTACTGCTGCTGGCCTCCAACAAAGTAAAGGAGATTGTGACAGACTTGTATGATAATATGTGCAGTGTTGTTCTACTGAGTTGCACTTTGTCCTGTGGTTTAATTATGTTATAGAATTATGCACTGAAAGAACAGGCCATATATAGGATGTATGTATGATGTATGTAAGTATCTTTGCTGTTTTCAAAACAAAATACGTTATCTGAAAATACTTCCTGATGCTTTTTCATGTATCAAATAGGAATCTCATTTTGTGTTCACTTTATAGTGATATATGCCTGAGTTTTTAAAAATGAAATGTTAAGCATGCGTGGATATTGTATGCTATTTAAACAGTTTAGTTTTACAGCTGTGTATGATCGAATGCGGACAGACCAGAAAAAGTTTGGCAAGGCAGCATGGGCAGCAGCAGTGGAACGAATGGAAAAACTTCAATATGCTGTGTCTAAGGAGACGTTGCAGCTGATGAGAGCAAAGGAAATCTGTTTGGAACAGAAGAAACATGCACTGAAAGAAGAGGTAATTTCTCTGAGTAATGCACTTCTACAAATAAGACTTTCAACTCTTAATTTTAAACATTGTACTGTGAGAAATTCGGAACAGATAAAGGAAGTACTTCTTCCCACGGTGCCTAGCTAAACTATATCTACTACAAGATATAGTAACAGCAACCAATTTGAACAGTTTTCAAAGGGGTTTAGATAGATTATGGAGGACAGGGCTATCTAGGGCTACTAACCCTGCTATCTGTATGCTACTACCACTAATAGAGAGGCAGCATAACTTTGCACACCCTTTGCGGGAAACACAAATGGGATGGTGCTGCTGCACTCATAACATCTTTGTGGTTTTCCCACAGGCAGCTGCTTGGCGACAGTGTGAACAGAAAGCTGGACTAGATGGAGTCTTGGTCTGATCCAGCTTAGCTCTTGCTATGTACAAATGTACAGCACTGACTGTGGATAGAATTTCAGGATTATTTCTATTCTAAGTCATCTTCAGGGATTGAGCACACAGTTTTAGATTTGACACTAGGGATGTGAGAGTTATCTGTGTGGAAATTCTGTCAGATTCCCTAGTTTTGACTTCCTGGACTTTGATTCACTTTGCAGCACCCAGAGTCCAAGTTCCTGGTCAGTGCATCCAAAGTTTGTGGAGTGTTCACCGGGAATTGAGGCCCATGCACTGTGCAAACAGTGCCATTCTTCCATGTTTGCTTCTGCTGGACTTATTCTTGATTCAGCTCACTTTGCAGGACTGGGCTGAGCATGAGAGGAAGTCCAGTGATTTATCCCAATCCTAACTGACAACTGATAGACAGAATGCTTTCTTCTTGGAGCCCTTCATCTATCATAAGTCCATCCAGCATTGCCAGGCAAAGTGGGAGGAATGGTAAAGATTCTATGGCCTCTCCATTCTTTGTTTTTGTGTTCTGTGATGGACTGACTTCTGTGTTCAATTAGTTTACTAGCTTGCTTTGCATGGAGACAGGTCCTGAGACATTTGTGGAGCTAGTGGATCCATGTTCTTTTTCCTTATGTCCTGAAGTCCATCCCTCAAAACACCCATATCCTCCACTCTTAAGGTCATGACACTAACCTTGGCAGAACAAACCACCACAAAGCTTTCTGCAGTGGCTTGGGAGAGCTGGTCAATCCAGGCAGGGGATCTCCCTGCTCCATCTGAGGTTATAGCTTTATCCCAAGTATACTGACCTGTCAGAAATGTATTGAGAATTGCTTTCCTCAAAGTCCAAAGAAATTGACTTGTTATCAAAATATGTTTTGAAAAGAGTAGAAAATTATCAAGAATTGTTATTTGATTTACTGGAAAGGTTTGATGTTATTTTAACTTTAAAGCTTGTAGAAGCTAAATGTGGCATGGCTTCTGCAGCAGTTCACTCTTTTTAAAAATTATTAAAATGTTAATGGCTTGATGGTGTATATTTTTATGATGTTTACCTGACATTTTCCCAGGTCCATTGGAAAAATTAATGATAGTTAAATTGGTGTAAAATTACCATGTTTACCACAAAGTTAAATCCTTGAATATATGGCAGTTCTTGTATTTATTACAAATGTAGGATAATTGCAAGGGTGGATTTGATTTCTGTTAAATTGATTTAAATCATGTTTTAAATCATTAAATCAGTAAGACTAGATTTAAATAGTGGCATTCTACATAATTTGCATTCATACCTGCCTTACTCATAGGCAGAGGAACCTCTACCTGCAGCCTTATAGGTTTTCTCCTCTGGAGAAAGGGTATACACTAAAAGATCCAAAGACTTGTGGAGTAGTCTACTCAAAGGTTTCACTTTCATTTTTGCTGCTTGCCCCTCCCTCCTCACACTTAGCTTCTTGTGCAGATTTACTCCACTCCCAACAATTTTCTACTCATTGAATTTTTTGAAATCTTAGCACTTAAGAGGTAAGGGATTGATCCTGCCTACATTGATTTGCAGTGGAGCATTGAGATTAAGGTATTTTTCTCAACTCTATATGTTTATTTTATAACATTTTTGCTGTGAAGAATAGGCATGCGATCTCTGCAGACAAATTCAGAGTTTTGAAAATTGTAAAACCAAGGATCTGTGACAATACTTTCCAGACAGAAAAATTGCCTGATAATCTTATAGAAACGTCTGGAAGAGCATGACATGGTAAATGGATTAATGGAATTCATTTATGAACAACTGTAAATATTACATGAATATACAGCCTCATGTTACATAATTAAAAACATCCTTATTTCAGGATGAACTATCTTTGGACTATAGTGTATCAAGTAGAAAACTATCTTTAGGGTAACTACTTCTTTAGTATTTCTTTCAATCTTGAAATGTATAATTTATTTTAACACATTGGTAACAAATAAGTACATGAGTTATTTTTAAAGATTTCATATGCTACATTGCTAAGTATATTTAGACATGCTAAGAAAGAAGTCACAGTTCTCAGAACAATACAGCTGGCTTGGGAATTATGGGAGTCTGAGGATGTTTCTTTGGTTTAAGCATGTGCCCTTAGCCGCTTGTGTTCAAGACTGGATCACCACTTTGAAAATGGCTTGCTGAAATTCTGTTGACTGTCATACATAATAATTTATCTTAAGTAATGAACTGTTTCCCCCCTGCTTACATTGTTTCTTAGCAATCAGTGATGGATTGTGAGACCTAATTTGCCTCAAATTTGCCTCCTAAGATATAAATTTCTGATGCAGGTGAAGACCACAATATTGAGTTTCTGTTGTTTTTTTTATCATTTTCAAAACATTTTTCTTTGGTAACCTTTGTTCCAGATGGGTGGGATTTATTTTTTTTTTTTAACCTACCAAGGTTTGTTTCTTCTAAGCACATTCACAGATATGTGAAAGATGGGCATTTATAGTCTGAGAGGAACAGTGAAGTTCTTCGTCATGGCCTCTATGCATCACACATATAGGTGCTGCGCCTGTGCAGTGCCTAGGCCAGAAGATTACAAAGCTAATGGTTTTTTCTTTTGGCGGGAAAAACTCCTCTCCCTCCCCCTCAGTAGTATAAATAGAGCAGAGTGTCCGCCATTTTACTCAGTCTTTGCGACCACCGTTCGCTGTGCCTCATGCCTGTTAATGTCCCTCGCTAAGATCTTTCTGCTTACTGTCCGTTTGGCCTTTATCCCTTCTTCAACTCAATTCTTACATTCCAAGTTTGTATATCTTCCCCATTTTTCCTCTACTCTTCATTTTCAAAAAAAACAAAAACAAAAAATATTATCTTCTATCCTGTCGTCTTTTCTTCCTTTTCCGCGATGGTGCAGCAAGCGGCCTTCCGCAAATGCACCGAATGCGGATCCAAGATGTTGCCTGCGGAGCCGCATGATCTATGCTTCCTCTGCCTCAGCGAGGGGCATAGAACTGACACGTGCGGCCACTGCTTGGCATTTACCAAGCAAGCGAGGAAGAACAGGGAGAATCGTCTCCGAAAACTCCTCTGGGACCAGGCCTTGATGTAGTCCAATCAACTGCTCTTACGGCCTGGTTTCTCTTCAGCCGCACCTCCTCAGTGCTCTTCCTCAAATGTGAGCGCTCCTCCGAAGTGTCCTGCTTCCACCGCTCCTCCACAGCGTCCTTCGGCTGAAGGAGCTACTCCACCGGAGACCCACTTGCCGCCTTTCTCCCCAGCCAAGAAACGGGAGAAGCGCAAGCACACTGGCTCGGATAAGCCTTCCGCTCATAAAAAACCAAGGAAGGAGAGGGCGGATAAGCCCGCCCATAAAACCAAGAAACCCGACTGCCCCAAACACCGGGGCTCCGGTTTGTCAGGCTTCTCAGTACCGTCTGCCGCCACGGTACCGATCGCTTCGGGACCGGCCCTGCAATCTACTATGCAGGTAACACTGCCGGGATCCCCCAGGCCTATCATTCGGCCTGAGAGCGCGCCGCCTTAACACACGGAGGAGCCGCTTTGAGAGTCCATCTCTGATGGTGAGATTAGAGACTCCCCACCGAGGGAACAATCTCCAACACCAGTGCCCGCTACTGAGCCACCTGCGGAATCACCATCGCCACCCAGGCGTCGCAGCCGCTCGTCGGAACAATGGGATGATGATTGGATGATGCATGAATATGGTGCCTTCCCAGACTGGGGTGGTTATCAATCCTATCCATACTTCCTTCAGGATTGTAGATCTCCATTGGTCCCGGGAGACTTGCCGGCAACATCCAGATGTGTGGAGAGGGGACGCCCGACCTCCCCTGAAACATCGTCCTCGAGCGACTGTCACCGCTATTGTCCAGACTCTACATCCCCTGATGTAGCGATTACCTCCCAAGGACCTGCTTCACCCGATGAGCCACATGTCTCCTTTACAGAGCTCATGTCCTGCCTCGTTTGTTCCCTTGAGATCGAAGCGAACCAACAGCCCAGTCCATCTTCAGATCGGTTCTATGATGTCGTGAGGGGAGAGCAGTCCGCGACCATAGCCTTGCCGCTAATCACTACACTTCGGCATGCTATGGTCCAACCCTGGGATCAACCGGCCCAACCACAGGCTACCTCCTGTCAGTATGAGGCCATGTACAGAGTTCGAGAGGACAACATCCCATTCTTGCTCTGCCACCCGAGACCGAACTCTGTCATGACAGAAGCGTAAGTGGCAGTGGCCTCGTTTCTCCTATTGTCAACAATTCCACCCTCAGCAGCACTACCAGCAGCGGCAGCAACGTCGGAGGCAGCAGTCGCAATGTTTTTCCTAGGGCCGTCGATGTTTCAATGCCGATAAACGCCAACATTGATGGCCTGGGCGAACCATCCTCTCTCTTCTAACGCCACCTTCCCCTCTCCCTTTTGGGGACTGGCTCCAGGGCCGACTCCCCATTTGGGAGTCCATTACATCTGATAGGTGGGTGTTGTGTATCATTCAGTTCGGATATAGGATAGAATTCGATGTCGTCCCTCCACCTAGTCCGATTCGATTTACACCTTCTTCATCGGTGCTGTGCGACGAATTTCTCAGTTGCTTCGCAAGGGTGCAGTTTGACAACTATCCTGCTCAGAGGGGTTGCATGGATTCTACTCCAGATATTTTACTGTTCCGAAAAGGGACGGTGGTTTTCGTCCGATTCTGGACTTATGAAATCTTAATACGTACATCAAACCAAAAAAGTTTCAGACGACCACTTTACAAAATATCTTTCTGTTACTGAAGAGAGAGGATTGGTTTGCCTCACTGGACTTGAAGGATGCCTATTTTCATATTTCTATCCATCCTTCGCACAGACGCTTCCTGCGTTTTACTGTTGGGCTCGATATGTTCGATTTCAATGTTCTGCCCTTTGGCCTGGCCACTGCACCTTGAGTTTTTAAAAAGTGTATGGTGCCAGTATGCGCACATTAGGGACACAAGGAGTGCAAATACATCCATATTTAGATGACTGGCTAATTGTTTCGCAAACTAAACAAGGTCTTCTATCTGCTATACACGTGACCTGCACCCTGCTCAATGATCTTGGGCTATGCATTAACCGCAAGAAATCGTCCCTTATTCCCACGCAGGTCATCGACTTATTGGGGCATGTCTTGACTCCATATGGGAAAGAACCTTTCTCCCTCCGAAATGTCAAGATACCTTATGTGGCCACATCTGTCAAATCGGAATGCTCAGAATGGTTCCAGCTATATCCATTCAAAGACTACTGGGGCACATGGCTGCTGCAGTTGCCATTGTCCTGTATGCCATGCTACGTATGTGGCCCATACAGCTGTTTTTCAAGACTTCATTTCACCCGCAGCAAGATTCTCCCAACAAACTAATCCAGATTCCGTCTGTGATACTCCGTACTCTAGCTTGGTGGACCATTCCAAACAATCTGTCTATCAGTGTCCCTTTTCGACCACCTCATCCAACTACAACCCTATACACGGACGCATTGCTACTCGGATGGGGTGCATTATGTTCGGGACTTCGGGTCCAAGGGACTTGGAACCAACGAGAAACAAGGAAGCACATCAACTTCCTCGAACTTCAGGCAATCTTCAATACCCTCAAGGCTTTCGAGACTGTGCTATGCCATCAAGTTGTCCAGATTGCATCAGACAACATACCTGCTGTTTTCTATATCAACAAGCAGGGTGGCATGAAATCACCAGCCTTAGCACATCTATCGATGGCCATTTGGGATTGGTGCATACTGAGGGACATAATGCTCCTAGCGGTTCACCTTGCAGGAACCGACAACACCGAAGCAGATATGTTGAGCAGACATATGTCAACAATGCACGAATGGGAGATGGACAGACAAATATGCCATAACCTCTTCCGTTTCTGAGGCTATTCGGACATGGACTTGTTCACCACTCAGGACAACAGAGTGTGTGCCCTATACTGCTCCAGAGCGGGCATTGGATCAGGATCGATGGGGGATGCTTTTATGATCCCTTGGGACAACATAGCTTTTTATGCATTTCCTCTGATCCCATTTCTAACGAAAGTGGTGGCAAAAATAGCTCAAGAGAATGCCACGGGAATAATAACTCCGTGGTGGCTGAGGCAACCGTGGTTTGCCACTCTTCTGCAACTATCCAGAGGAACATTTCTTCGCCTCCCGTCTATTACTCAACACAGCAAAAAGGAGCGATCCGGCATCCAGATCTGACTGCCTTGAAGCTGACGGCATGGCGGATCACTTGAGCCATTTCACTGCGTCCATACCGATGACATCTCAATCTATAGCGGATTCTATTCACTGGACTATACAAACGGCTCCTACTTGGGTTTCGACGACAATTGCTTTGCTACCGATGACTATTGACCAAGAAATTCAGGCGATTCTCTAATCTGCATTAAGACCGTCCACTCGTCGCTCTTATGCGGCTAAGTGGAAAAGATTCTTGTCCTTTGCAGAACACCATTCCTTTCCTCCTGGAATGGCTCCAATTGACAATATTTTGCAATTTCTCTTGGAACTGTATCACTCAGGACTGAAACCATCATCCATTAAAGTTTATGCAGCCGCCATATCACACTATCATGGTGCGGTTCAGGGTGTATCAGTTTTCTCTCAGCCTCGGGTTTGACACTTTATTTGGGGGTTACAGAACTTACATCCTTCTATTCGCCCCGCTATGCCAATGTGGAGCCTTTCTGTAGTACTCCAAGCACTTACTAAACCTCCGTTCGAACCTTTGGCAACTGTCGACCTACGCCTGGTGTCCTGGAAAACGACCTTCCTCATAGCAGTAACATCAGCTCGGAGAGCAAGTGAGCTTTCTGCTCTCCGCATAGACCCTTTATACTTAATTTCTATAAGGAAAAGGTCGTCCTTCGTATGGAGTCTTCATTTCTCCCTAAAGTAGCTAAACCATTCTACTTGAGTCAAGACATTGTTCTGCCGGCGTTCTATCCAGCGCTGTCGAATCCAATAAAACGGGCTCTACACACCCTTGATGTTCGCCGCTGCTTAGCTTTTTATAAATCCCGTACAGAATCCTTCCATCAGACTAATAAACTTTTTGTTAAGTACTCCGAACATGACAAGGAATCGCCAGTTACACCTCAAAGACTATCTAATTGGATCATCCAGACTATTGTCTTGGCCTACCAACTATCCAAAATAGACTTGCCTGTTACCCCAAGGGGTCACTCCACGTGAGCAGTAGCTACTTTGTCCGCCTTTGCCGCAGGGGTTCCACTTCAGGATATCTGTAAAGCTGCAACGTAGGCTGGACCATGTACTTTCACCAAGCACTATCGGCTTGATGTACACGCCAGGCAGGACTGCTCTTTCGGCAGAGCTGTTCTTTCATCTGTTCTTTGCTGACGACACCTCCCTCCTCCGAGTTGGGTAAGCTTGCTAATTGCCCATATGTGTGATGCACAGAGGCCACGATGAAGAAAAGCAGGTTGCTTACCTGTAACTGATGTTCTTTGAGTGGCCATCTGTGTATTCACACAGCCCACCCGCCGGCCCCACTCGGTGTCGGTGAGTGGATGGTTTTTTTCCTCTCGGTATTGTACTCTAATTTACATCGGTACCGTTAGGATATGATGATGATTTTTTTCTCTCAGTACCATATTTTAATTCTTATCGGTACCATTGGGATATATGATGCTTGTTGAATTTACACTCAACCTCTAGAGGGCAAACGTTCGGTCTTCAAGACTGAGTAAAATGGCGGACACTCAGCTCTATTTATACCACTGAGGGGGAGGGAGCAAAGTTTTTCCCGCCAAAAGAAAAAACGGTTAGCTTTCTAATCTTCCGGCCTAGGCACTGCGCAGGCGCAGCACCCATGTGTGTGAATGCACAGATGGCCACTGGAAGAACATCAGTTAAAGGTAAGCAACCTGCTTTTTTTCCTGGAAGCAGACCAGATCCTACAGTTGCTAGGCTTTGTCATTGTGATGATAACCAGAAGTGTTAAATCATGGAATGCTCTTTGTAGTTCTCTAAGTACATAAAAAGTTTTGATATTTAGAATGGTATGTTTTGACATTACTTTAGAGTCTGAGTTGAATGTTTCAGGTCAACAATTTTCAATTTGAAAATGGGCTTTTAGAAACCTCAAAAGTTTTTCCCCAAAAGATTTCTAAAATGTGCACCTTAAAACTGGTCATAGCTGTTCTCTGAACCAATTAACAGCAGCTTTGGTGCATGTTTGTTATTCTCTTTGTTTTAAAATCAGTCTCCTCCTGTGTTATCAGATAGCTTATCAGACTTGACACTGTGTCAGCACTGAAGAGGGCAAATGAGTGGCAACAACACTGGAAGACAGACTGATTTTATTGCCACCTGAATGCCAAGTGAGCTTTTTGTGTATCAGATGCACCTGAATATATGTTTGATAGGGGGCAGGGTGACTATGCATGGACAGTGTTATCCCCTTTTGTGCTTCTAGAAAATTGGTCAAATAGTGTAGGCATATTTTAGGGGGGAGGAAGTGGTGTGTTTTAGGTTAGTTTTATTAGATCTTCCATCTGAAATTATGGCTCTTTTTTTCCTTTTCAGATGCAGAGCTTACAAGGTGGCACCGAAGCCATAGCACACTTGGACCAACTTGAAGCTGATTATTATGACCTGCAACTTCAGTTGTATGAAGTGCAGTTTGAAATTTTGAAGTGTGAAGAACTGCTGCTGACAGCACAGCTTGAAAGCATCAAAAGACTTATTTCAGGTGACACACATTCACTCTACATTTCATTTATAGTACTTTACAAGTTGCTGTAGGGCCCTGTACTACAATTTGGTTACTAAGATTGTTCTGAGTCTGCAAATTTCTCACACCATTCGAGAAACAATTGTTCAGTGTCAGAAGTAAGTCCTACTGTGTTCAGTGGAATTTACTTTGATATAAGCATACATAATATTTAGTTTCCCTTCTTCTGAGGTGGTCACATCAAGAGTCAGATTGTTGAATGAAGTGCATTTATGCTTGATGGTTAAAAGAGTTAACTTGTGAATTCTCAGGAGATTTTCCAAATTCCTGGTTTAACTGATCACCACAGTCCCCTCTTTGAATGGGGAAACAATGTCCCTCCCAGATAGGCTTGGCCAAATCACCTCAGGCCAAAGGGTCATTTGCCTTAGCTCCTGTGGCTTTCTGCTCTGGTCACACTCAGCTGAGATATTATGTATTACTGGATTTTTGTTTGTTTATGTATGTTTCTGTAGACAGTACCTGTACAAGGTAACCCTCAATCCCATTTCAGCGTTGTGATTACCCTTCCAATATCACTTTCATATTTTTTGTACATCATTGCTGAAGGGTTGTTCCAGATCTTAGAACATGGTGTTGTTCAAGTGTGTCTGCATTAAAAAGTATTAAAATTGCTAGTATTTTCTGACAGAGAAAAGAGATGAAGTAGTATATTATGATACTTATGAAAGTATGGAAGCCATGCTTGAAAAAGAAGATATGGCAACATCTATACAATTGCAAAGAGAGGAGTTACAGAAATTGCAACAAAAGGTCCGCCAGCTAGAAGCAAGGCGTGGGCGCATTTCAGCCAAGAAAGCCTACCTCAGAAATAAAAAGGTAAAACAATCCTTTATCAATTCATTCATTCACTGCTGAACAAAGAGTTCATGAGGTAGTTCACACACTCCAATATAAAAAAATAGCGTAACAATAAATTATGTCCCACCTTATTGATTCTGCAACTGTAGCTTTAAGGGATGGATAAGGGAGGTAAGGTGCTGATTCCTCTTAAGGGGACTGCAGCAAGACTTACATAGATCTTATAAAGAACCTTTCTCTGGATAAAACTTTATTTTTTCTTAATAAAACAGTTATTGCCATTGCAAATGTATTCTGTTTGGGCGAGATGCATGAGATGTTAGATCCGTTGTACTCTGGTTTCTAGCCTGATTATGAGATTAAAGTGGTGTTTTGACCCTAGTGGATGACCTGCACTCAGGAACTGACATGAAAACATGACCAAGTCATTTCTCATGAACTTCTCAGCAACTTTTTATACTATTGACACTAGCTTCCTTCTGGACCACTTTGAAATAATGCTCTGCAGTGGTTATAGTTGGAGGGTCAGTTCTTGAAAATAGTGCTAGGGGGCTGCTGTTCAGTCCTCTTGCCTACAATATATCTGCCGTAAGGTTCCATCTTATTCTGTGTGCTTTGTAATGTTTAAAACTGTTTGGTAAGGTCATTCAGAGATTTGGGATGGGGTGTCATCTATATGCTGATAAAGTCCAGCTGTCTGATTAATTTGCACCATCTGTTTTTGCAGAAACTGTGGAAATTATAAATTGGTATAAGGAATCACGTTTGAATGGGAGAAGTGTGAATGAACTGCAGCTTAATGTAGATAAACTGTGCTGAGTTTAGAGGTAGTTAAAGAGCCTTGTTTTCTAGATAACCTCACAGGCTCACAAGTATGTGGGTGTTTACAAAATCTGGCTTATAGTTATGGATGCATTAAGCTAACTTTGCCAACTGTATCTGGTTGGCCAGCTGTACTCTTTCCTGGAAAAATTATAACTAGCTTTATGGTGCTAAACTGTGGCCTCCCGACACTGGGGGGAGGGCATTGGATTTATTGGAGCCCCAGCTTCATGATCCTGTTATCTTGGTGTACGGACTTCAAAAGCCAAGCCCCTGCCCTACCGCACCTCATAGGCAGTGCAGAAGGAACTGCATCACCTGCCTCCCCAAGGCTACAACTAGGATTTGGAGAAGGTAAAAAGAAGCATGCTGGAGGTCTTGAGTGGAGAGGCAGGGACCAATGATTTCTGTTGACACCCCAGCTTTTTTCGCTTTCTTGCTGCTAGATTTTGATGGCTGAAGACAGCCATCTAGAGAAATTCCATCTCAGTAGGAGTTCATCTGACTCAGGATGTTGATTGTACCCTCAGATGTTCATTGCATAGTCACTTCCAGATTGGATTATGTCATGAACTGCCATAGAAGACAATCTAGAAAGTTATGTTGATTCAGAATGTTATGGCAAATCACATGTCTGAGGTTAGCAGCACAGATTATATTAAGGTTAATTTTGTGCCAATATCATTAGTTTCCAGATAGTTTCTCAGTTCAATTTGGGGTTTTAAAGGCAACTTTTGGCCTTTATGTAGAGGTATTACTGCCCTAGTGCTGTCAAATAGAGACACAGTAGCTATACTAAGCAAAACTTGAAAAAGATGCTCTGGTTTCAGTTGCCATCTGCTACTTAAATGACAAAGTCAGATAAATCTAGGATTACCATACTCCCCTGTGTACCTGCTCTTTTAAGAGAGTAGACCCTTATCCAAAGTAGGTCACACAACAACTCCTAGCTGAAGATTCCCCCGCAACCAACATACCTGCATTGTATTGAATAAATTTCAATTTACTGACTTCTGTCCTGCCCTTTACAAACAACAGATGTCTGGCAGGGATTCTACCACTTCAGTAGGATTTAAGGAAAAGAAGATGTTTTGGCAGATATACTGATAACTCTATACTCATAATTCTTGCACAGCTCCATCCTCATCTGTATAGATATTAAACATCATTTTGTGGCATTCAGCAACCTTGTTCCCATGTTGTTGAGCCATAATTCCCTAGCACCACTTTCTGAGAACTGCCAAATTAAGTAGAAGTACTGCAGTGCAGTTCATCCAGTTCTTAGTCTTGCCAGGTGGCTCAGCATTGAAAGCTGGGTTCAAAAGAACATATAGTTAATAAGAAGTGATCAGATTATTTCCTTACTTTGTGGCCACTTATGTCAATGTGACTTGGTATCCTGCCTCATAGCTAGTTATTTCTGTCAGTGTGGACAAGTTTTCTGCAAAGACCAGAAAATTATGCTTTGAGTAAAAATTTTGGTTTGGATAGATTAATCTCTGTCTAGTCCATATTTAATCATTTTTAATGCAGACTAGATTCTTTGATCAGCTTACAAATGTGAATTGCTTGTTTTGGTAAACTTGCTCAATTTAGTTGTAATGGTCTTGGGTTGGCCAGAGAACGAATTATGCTGCTTTCTTTTTGGTACCCCAGGTTTCAGTACTTGTATCCTCTGTTGTTGAACCACATTTTCCATTACATCCAAACTGTTCTTTCCAGACCATGATCTGATATGCAGTTTGGTGAATTAACAAAAATGTTCTAATTCTTTTTGGAACACATTTCAGAAATTGGCTGTGGACATTTGAACATGTTATGCATCGTTTGGTGATCATAGGCAGCACCTGTAGGTGGTGTATGTGCATGCATGCATGTGTATGTATGAGAGAGAGGGAGGGAGGTTTTAGTGTTCTTCCTACTTCACTGCATGTAGGAAGAATAGGACATCAGGAAAATGACATTGAGGTGGTGATCCTCATGAACTTCAAGGATTGAACTTCAGGATAGTCAACTCCTATTTCCTGTGATTTCAAGAAGCACAATGATATTGTTACTTTAATATCATACTACATGAGATAATGAGCTCACCAGTGCAGTAATGTCTGTGTTATCACCTAGGAATGTTTTGCGATTGGTTACTGTACTTCTTGCATTTTGATTTCCTCTGACTTTTGTTCATGCAACTGATGAAGTAGATAGTGTCCATAGAAGCTTATGCTATGACACATTTTTAGTCTTTCAAGTATCACAAATCTCTGTGGTATGTCAAGGGAGAAAGCTTTGTAAATTCCTTGTCCCTAATGCATTAGCTTCCTTTATGCATTAAGTAATTTGTTTCTATATCAGACAAAGTATTGTCTGAACATTCTCAAAATCAGATAATAAATATTGAAGTAGGGTACTTATTGTTAGAAGAGAAAACATGACACTCAAAATAGGAAAAGAGAAAGGAAAATAGGAAACAAAGTACTTGGTGGCAGTAGCAAAGAGAATGAAGAAAACTATTGACACTACTACCATTGCATTTCGGGATGTGAAGAAAGGAATTTCCAGTCATAGTGCTACTAGGAATTATGCTGACCCACAATATGCTACTGTCAAACATTACAGCTGGAATTTGAGATATCTGCTCAATACAGAAAAGCCATTTACACAGTATACATATGGCAGCAATAGGCTGTAACGTAAAAGAAATCTTGTCTCTAAATTTATGTTGTAATACATGAAATGATGTTGGTGACAGCATTTAGCCATTATTAAAACAACCTTTATTAAAGCTACTTTCTTCCTTGCTATAAGCAGCTTTGTTGATCTAATATAATTAATTGTTATTGTCACCTGTGTGGGCTATAAGCTTTAGTTAATTTATTATTCTTCAATCAGCTGTAATTAACTATGGACACTTTTTAACAACTTATCCTTCCAAATAAATAGATCTTTGGATTTGAAAATTGAAGGAAGCAAGTACTGAATTCATAGTTAATATGCTTATTAAAAATAAACATCTTCAGAGAGAGAAAAGTTTATTTAAATTTACCTCTGAGCTGCAGTACAGTGATTTTTGTTTAAGGTTTACAGATACATGCTCTGATTAAATCCACCATGGGTGATAGGTGGACAGCACATTGAAGAAATGTCCATAATTGGATTTCCCTATTTTCCACTCATTGTCCTGTTTGTGTAAAATGTGCTGTAGAGGAAGGGAAGGCTGCCTCATCTAGTGCACCATCAAAGGGAAGAGTTAGTTCTTAATGGGTCTGTATAGACCGCTCCTTCATGCAACAGTCTCTGAATGATGTCCATAACCTGGGATTCTAGGAATTTGTTCATAAGTGCTGTCTGTTTTGCTATATTTAAATACACTTAATAGGACTATATATAGTTTTTTTGATAAGATGATTGTTGGCAAGATTCTCTCTTAATAGCTTTTAGTATGCAAAGTAACCTTCATGACAAGGTCCTGATAGCAGTTTGATATGGGACCACTATACAAATATAGTTTACTATTATCTCTGTGCTACCAACTGCTGGCTAATTTTAAAAGCATAACAATGGCTAAGAAGAGGAAGGCTGGGTTTGAGTAGAATATTTGAAAGCTGGACTAGTATTATGTTCATATAATTAAGATTATAAATAACTTATAATAAATGCTAGAATGTATTGACACTTCAGTGTTGTTTGAGCTTATGATAGCTGATGTATCAAAAAGAACCAATGAAGCAAATTCTGATATCTACATAAAAGCGTAACTATTTGTATAAAATCTGTTGCAGCCTGAAGTCTAGGCTCTTCTAGTCTAGGCTCCAAGTTCTAGAAATACTCACCAATCTTTTCAACCAAAAAAGCTGCCACACCTACTTCCAAAAAGCTGCACAATGTTCTAAAGTCCCCCAGTCAGTTATGAACTGTTCTGTACTATATCAAAAACTTATTTCTTGCAACAAACCTATTGTTCTTTATAGTCTCTGTACATATGGGCTCTGTATCTACATGGGGCATGTTGTCAAGATTTCCCTAGTTTAGATCAATTTTGGTAGGAGTCCCGCCTCCCTTTCCCTTAGTATACATAAGAGGGGCTTCTACCATTTCCCCAGTTTTTTCTCAACCACCATTTTGGGTGCCTTGGGTTTCTAGCTCTCCATATACTAGGATCTTTTCCTTAGCTTCTGCAACCTCCTAAAGCAGGGGTCCTCAAACTTTTTCACCAGGGGGCCAGTTGAAAGGTGCCGGTGCTAGGTGCGTCCGGAAAGGTGGTGCCAGTGGGGGGTGGGGCGCACTGGCGCTGAGGCAGGGGTGGGGCGAGTGTGGCAAGGCGCGGGCATGCACGGTGAGGCGAGGCGAGGCAAGGCAAGGGTGGGCACGTGCCGCAATGCAGCAGTGGGTGTGCGATGCAGTGGCTTGCTCACTTGGAGATCATTTTCTCTAAGCAAGTCCAAAATAATCTCCTCGTGAGCAAGTTGCCGCAGCCCCGTGTGGGGGGAGTGAGACGGGCGGTGGTGGGCGCACGTGGCGTGTGCGTGGTGTGTGGGTACGTGTGCAGCGCATTGAAAAGCTCTGAAAACCGGATAAATGGTCATCTGGCCCCCAGGCCATAGTTTGAGGACCCATGCTGTATATCATAGCATGCCTGGATTCAGTGATGGCCAGAGCATACCTTCTCACAGACCAGGTAGCAGCTTTAATCAGCCCATCTCTACACCTCCAGCGTTAACTGAAAGTGACTTTTGGGTAAATGGGACACATGGGAGATGGTTGAAGTCCCATCAATGAGGGTGTTCAAGGATAGGCTGGACATGCATGTGGTAGGCATGTCATGAGCGGAACTGGCTGGAGCCTGGGGGTTAGAGCTGGCTGGAGCCTGGGGAGACCCTTTCTGACTTGCTCTGTTTCTGTAGCTTACACCATTGTAGTTATCCAGTTCATGTGATTACAGAAGTGATCTCTGCAACTGTGGTTTGTCTGAGCTTATTGGCCTCAGTAAGACTTGATCCAAAAACAGTTGGTTCTCCCTCATTCCATTTGAGAGAGTCTGTCCTGATGGGCCCAGCGAGCACAATCTAGTAAAGGAGATTGCCTTTATGCCCACAGAACCATTCCTGACTCAAGAACAGCTGCATAACTCTTGGGGTGGCATGTGTACTGCATAGGAGCAAGACCTGGGGACTAGGAACTGAATAGGCTCATGGGAACCACATCAACTATTTTGAGCTCCTCAGAGTCCAGAAAGTGTTCTTCAAATTTCAGCAGCTCCTTGAAGGCAAACATGTTCAGATCGCCTCAGGCAACACTATGGTGGTGTTCTATCTAAACAAACAAGGCGGCACCTGGTCAGCTTCCCTGACCCAGGTCACACTGCAAATATGGGGCTGGAGTCTAGCTTGAGACATTAGTATTGTGACTGCCCATCTTGCTGGAGCCATCAACATTACAGTGGATACACTGAGCAGAACGCCTTTTATACAAATTCTACTTCACTCAACATTGTCAATCTTTAGATTTAGTATTTAGGAAGCCTTTGGTCAAACAAATCGTATACCAGACATTTTGTTTTTGTACTAACAAGAATTAGCAAGGGAAAGTGTTTGCATCTTTTAAAAATTTTATTAAATATAAAAAAGACATCAAAATACACCCTATACTAAATAGTAAATTGTTTCTTAGCAACACAAGATACCTAAACTTTTCTATCCCTAAATATTTTCTGTAATCAAAGCTTTCAGAGCTAAAGAGAACTTTTGTCTTAAGGATCAAGTCCACACCTAGCTCTGCTTGACTATTGATTAGACACCCAAGTGTGTAACTATTATTATTTAAAGTTTTATGTTATGGGTTTTTTAAGTGTTTATGCCTTATACAGTACTTATTGTCTATTAAGCAATAAGCAACTATTGACATTGTTAGCATTCCACATGATTTCCTTACATTTATTTATTTATTTTATTTAAAACATTTCTATGCCGCCTCCATTGCAACAAAGCCTTGGGGCGGTTCACAACTTGAATAACTCTTTGACTCAAGTGATACGACTTTAACTCAAGACTCTCCAGATTTTGATATAATTTACCTTGAATTCAATGTAACCATACTTGTTTCAAATCTTTGACTTCTCTTTAATATTTTTTGTTATTTACATCTCCAGATTAGTGTATAATTGAGCATTTATTTCTTGTTCTTTGCTTGGCTTTTTATAATCAAGCCTCTTGTATTGCATTGCGAAAGCAGGGTTAGCAGTTCCTCAGTAGTCTTCCTAGCTATTCTAATGGAGATTTTTTTCCTAAAATGAAAGTGGGCTGGGGTGAATAAGCATTTCGTTTCGTTTTGTTTTTTAATAATCCTGGGCATCCACAGGCACCCTGGAGCACCCTATTCTGATACCATTTTGCCATTTATTAGTTTATTTTTTTTATTTATTTAGAAAATTTCTATGCCGCCCCATTCGCTGAAGCCTTGGGGCGGCTCACAAAGATATCAATTAAAATATAATACAATAAAATATAAAACAAGTTAACAATATAAAATAAAATAAGTCACCCTGGCCGAAGAATAAAATAAATAAATAGTAGTAACACTTAAAATGACGTTTGAATAAAAAGGTCTTCGCCTGGTGTCGAAAAACAAATAACGACGGCGCCAGGCGGATCTCTCTGGGGAGCGCATTCCATAGATTGGGCGCCACCACAGAGAAAGCCCTCCTCCGAGTACCTACCCTCTTAATTTCCTTCACGGGGGGTTCCCGGAGAAGGGCCTCTCCCACAGATCTCAGGGGGCGGGCGGGCATATATGGACGTAAGCGCTCCTTCAGGTAGCCAGGACCCAAGCCGTTTAGGGCCTTATAGGTCATCACCAACACCTTGAATTGGGCCCGGACTTCAATGGGAAGCCAGTGAAGCTGACGGAGGACCGGAGTCATGTGAACATAATGCCCAGTCCCCGTCAGCAGCCTGGCAGCTCTATTTTGAACCAATTGAAGTATCCGGACCGTCTTCAAGGGTAGCCCCACGTAGAGCGCGTTACAGAAGTCAAGGCGGGAAGTCACCAACGTGTGTGTCACTGTCGCCAGGCAGTCGTACTCCAGGTAGGGGCGCAGCTGATGGATCAGCCGAAGCTGAAGGAAAGCGCTCCTCGCCACTCTGTCACCTGAGCTTCCAATGAAAGCTCTGGGTCGAGGAGCACTCC